>NC_050526.1:1085084-1091223 GCF_002922805.2 Oryzias melastigma
GTTTGTTTGGACGTGTAAAAAAAGCTGCATTGTAAAGCTTGAATTAAATAAGTAAACAAATAAAGAAAAGAATAAAACAGGTCTGAAAAAATATTATTTTTTGAAACAAATCAAGCTTTATTTAAAAATGCAGTTTTATTTTTTTCTAATGAGTGAATCAGTTTTATTTTAAAATATTTTTTCTTTTTTTTCTTTTTTACTGTGAACTCATCTTGCTTACAAGTTTGTTTAGACATATAAAAAACTGCATTGTAAATCTAGAATAAAGTAAATAAATAAAAGAGGTCTAAAAAAAGATTTTTTGAAACTGATCCAACTTTACTTTGTAAATGTAGTATTATTGTAACCCTCTGTGGCTGGCAGGTGTTGCAGATTTGCAACAGCTAAATGCTGACTACTGAATAGCTCCAGATTCATACTTTCTTAACCTTGTCTAATCAGAAGAAAATTCTCCCCAAATATCAAATTTTTTGTCACTAAAACTTAATTTTACCCCTGAGAAGGTTAATCTGTTTTCTTTCAAAGTATTTTTTGCATTTTCTTTTGACAAAATAATTGATTTTCTTGCTGGTTTCAAATTTAAAATTATTAATGAAATGTATAACTGTTCAGATTAAATCATGTACAAAATGTTTTTCTAGCCAAACAAAGTTAGAGAGAGGATTAAAAAACAAACAAACTTGATATTAGTTGAGTTTGTGTTGAATTAAAAATAAAATCAAGTTGTGAATTTACATTATGTTTATTCTTTAGCTGGACCTTAATACCCAGCCTTAATGATTAAAATAATAAAATGGAGGAAAAATACAAAAACTAGCATGTAACTATAAAATACTTCTATCATTAAAAGGCATACGATGTTAACATATTTAATAACTACAAATTAGTGCTGCCACAAACGATTATTTTAGTTGTCGATTAATCACCGATTATTTTTTCCGATTAGTGAACTAATCGGGGAATGCGAAAAGTGGATGTGAAAACACACATCTTAACCATCATTAGCTTTAAACTAACTAAAAAATGGATATATTCACAGTAGCGTTATCTGTTGAACAGCTAAATGCTAACTACTCAATAGCTCCACACTAGTGTTATCTGTGATAACGCTAGTGTGGATGCTGTAAGCTGAATTTGGCAGCTGAAGATGATAGTGACAATAGCTGAAGATGTTGACATTGATAGCTGAAAACGCTGAAGGTGTTAGCCAGCTAAAATATTAGCTAAATGCCAAATTAGCCTTAAAATTAGAAAAAAAACCCTAAGTTAGCCAAAACAGCTAGCATGTAACTGGAATATTAGCTGAACTTCGAAATAGGCTAAAAAACAAAAAAGCTTCAGTTTGCCAAAATAGCTAGCATGTAGCTGAAATATTAGCTAAATTCCAAAATAGCCTAAAAAATGTAAAAAAAAAAAGCTTAAGTTAGCTAAAATACCTAGCATGTAGCTGAAAAATTAGCTTGACTCCTATATAGCCTAAAAAACCTTAATAAATGCCAAAATAGTCCAAAACGCTAGCAGAATGCCGTTATAACTTTTCACTTTACTACACTCCGACTCCATATAATATAAAGTAACAACCAATCGACTATTAAATTAGTCGTCGCCTATTTTAATAGATTGGTTGACTAATCGTGGCAACCAAACTGCATACACATGTAAATAAGAGAAACATGTCAAAGTCAAGGCCCTGGGGGCCGAATCCGGCCCTCCGGGTAATTATATCCCGCTCTCCAGATCATTTTATGTTACTGTTATTAATGGTTATCTTGTGCTTATTTCTAACTTGTATAATTTTGACAGAATATATTTTTACGGAGAGTAAAATATTTAAAGTTTCTTAAAGTTTAACCCTTTAACACCAGTGTTTTTGTTCTCTGATTTACTGTAACTTAAAAATTGAGTGTTCAAAAATGTTAATACTAAAGTGTGTTTTGAATTTTGGCCCCTAGTGTGATTGAGTTGAACACTCCTAATCTCTAATGAATTATTGTGAATTTTATTATGAAAAAATCAAATAAATAATAGGATTTCAACATCCAGCTTTAACGTCACCTAATCAATCCTCTATGTTTAAAAAAATCTCTAACTGACTTGAACTTCAGCCAGTATTCCATCTCCGTTTTGTTCACAGCTCCTTACATTTCCACTTAATATATCTCAGCTAATGTTTCACTCCTTAAAATGAATCAGTTAAAACTGTTTTCCTCTGATCACCTCTAATTCTATAAAGAAAGATTTACCTTCGCCACCTGGAGTGGCTTCTGATGTTCCACCCCTCCCTGGAGACGAAACCCCCATGGCGCTCCACCAGACAGCGTAATAACCACTTCCTCCGCCACCATTCTTCTTCTTTTTCTTGCTTGTTTTCTATATTTTTATTTAATCTGAGGGCCCCCCCCCTCCCTCAGTGCATTGGCTCCATGGTCAGATCTCTGACCCACTCTCAGCCTTCCACGCCGTCCGGGCTCAGTCTTCCATCTGAAGCTCCCAGTCCAGTCCAAACGCGTGCACACACACGCCCCCCCAACCGTGCCCAGAGCGGGACGGCCATCGCAACCAGAGGGGGGGAAAAAGCGAGGGAAAGAGTAATATTAAGGCACAGAGGGAGGGGAGCTCTGTGTCAGCTTACACCGAGGAATGTCTGCCCCAAACGGGGCAAGAGGACGGTCCAGCTGAACACTTGTCCTGTCACTCCGTCCCATGTCACTGGGTTGCTGATAGCTCCTCCAAAAATAGGTCACTACCATCATCTTTATGGCTTTGCTTGCTCTTCTGCACACCCATGCAGCGTTAGCATTGAGACTCTCCTATTTAACATTCAAAGTATTTCCTTAAGTTCACTAAAAGTGGAATTTATTTTGATTTTAGTTAAAGTTGATCTGCTGTTCACATAGGGTAAAACTTACAAGCTTTCCACTTTTTTGGCTATTTTTTAGTTACTAAATCCCCAAAAAGATAATAATTGAAGTAAAGGATCAAACAAGCTAACATATATTTATTAAAATACATTATTGTCCTCTTTAGGTAAAAAGTAAATACACTATTATTTAGCAAACTTGTGCTAAAATCTCCTAACTAACATTATTATAATGAAGGTAAGTAAATAAAACTTGATAATATGGGACATTTCTTTGCATTTTTAATCATTTTGGTTGAGTCCTCTCCTCTACTAAAGCTAAAACAATATAATATGAGAACTCCATCAGAAATGTCAGTCTTAAGTAAATTTCCTTTGACAAAACGACAGACCTTTAACGCTGTTTGTTAATGCCACACTGCTATTATCAAGGCTGCAGGAGGCCAGCGATGATAGCAGTGGCTTTGGCAGCTCTGCTCTGCAGCTGTCTCTGGAACTCATGAGCGCTCAGATCAGTCTTCGGTCAGACACCTTGAAAAAAATCTTTCTCCTTCTGAAGAGGATGATGAAATATGAACAAATCTGTCAATAATGTAGGCAAAACATTTACTGAATTCTGTTATTTCAAGTAAATTTACACTCAAATTGAGTTTTCCAATTCCAGTTAGTGATCAATTCTGAAAATTACTCCTCCTAGTGGTTAAAATTAGTCCTTATTTTAACCTTCTGGAACTTTCACTGTTTCTTTCTAAAATATTTTTTCTTGTGTGTGTTTTTTGCAAAACATTACTTAATTTTTACATATTTGAAGTTTAAATATGTTTTTTTAAAAGATGTTTCTAACTTTCACTGATAACTAATACACCGCGCGGACAGAGACGCAGCTGGCTGCGGTAAGAGGAGAGGAGGCGGGATCGCGCTCTACGTGAGTGAACGGTGGTGCAACCCCGGACATGTTTGCGTGAAGGAGCGTCTCTGCAACCTGTAAATATCATACAGCCATTGTTTTGTTTTATTAATGTGATGTGTACTCTTAGAAAAAGAGATGTCCATGGGTTTCACCTGGTTAAATAAAGGTTACATTTAAAAAAAAATAAAACGTATATCCATTTATCATCAACAAAATTAAATGTACTTCAACCGGAGTGAAGAATTTTGGGAATAAATATATTGTGGTTCTTAGTTTAACTTTAATAATTGAACTTTTAAGTGCTAGTAATTCAAGTAATATTTATTTACAGTGTGCATGATGTGGTAAAAAGTAATTCAGGTTGAGTTTCCTCAGTTCCCTTTCACAAGGCAGTCAAATGTGTCTTTAAAAGTAAAAATACTTTTAACTGTGTAAAAAGAAGAACACTATGAAATAACACTGAAAAAAGTGAAACATTTGATCAGTTAAAAAAAACTTTGTAATTTCTCACATTTAAAATGATTAGTTTTCATCAAATAAAAAATTGAGTTGATTGTTTACTTAAGTTAAAAATTGAATATGTTAAAAGTTAATATTTTAACAAAGTTTTTGTTAATTGATTCAATGTCATTTTTTATTGTGTAAGGAGTTTTTAAGGAAGGAGTACTTTTTTATTTTCGTCTTTTTTTTCCAATTAAGTCCCATTAAGTGTGAATTTTTCGAATTTTTGAAGTTTTCCAATGAACCACTTTATTTTAAGTCCAATTTCTCCCCGCAGTCATTTATCTGTAACATCTATTCCCGCTCTTACTTTGAGGAAAGGTTTTGGAGAAATTTGTTGAGTAGTTGCAGTGGCGGACTAAGAAGTTTGGGGGCCCCAGGCGAAAAATTAAATGGTGCCCTTTGATTTTTTCTTTTTAAATTAAGGTTAAAACATCAATTTAATTTTTCTTTGGTCCTCTAATAGACAGAATCAATGTCAAGAATCCAAATGTTTTAATAGAGATTTAAACACTAAAAGCATTTAAAAACTGCCTTGTTGCAGACCTCACAATCAGCACTGAAATTGAACAGGAAATATGCAAATACATTAATTTTAAAGTAGAAAGTGAAATGAATAGGATCAGCATTTATATATGAGATTCGTGGACTTCCACCAGTTGACCAATCACAAGATTCAAATGTAATCCCTTGTTTCAACCTGTAGGGGGCAACAAACAGACAGTTTTAGACTATAATTTCAGGAATTAAACAAGTTTATTTCAAATGATCAGAAATGTGGCAACAGACAACACTTTAAAGCCCCATTTATAGAAGTCGACAGACAAAAAAAAGTTAATTTGGTGTTTTTTCCCCTTCTTAGGCCCCAGAGTATTGGGGGCACAGTGCACCATCAAGGACTGGCCTGCTTGAATTTTTCCCAAGAACAACTTGGAGATCTTTGCTACTTATGTGCACTTTCAAGAGTTGTCAGAGAAAAAGTGAATGACCTGGAATTATTGTATTTGCAAATAGAAGCATTAAATGTTTTTTTAAATATTAATAAAGATTTTTGATTTTTAAATTAAAAAAAAGTCAGAACAAAGACTATAGGACTTTTTGAAATTCTGAAAAAGTTAAAGATTGAAATCAGATTGGATGAAGACATTATTACACTTAAGCAGGAAGAGAGCTTTATTGCTAAAATGTGAGTTAATTCAATTGGGTATATAGTAGTGCTGCCACAAACAATTATTTTAATACTCGTCTAATCACCGATTATTTTTCCGATTAGTCGAGTAATGCGCAAACTGGATGTAAAATTTACATCTAAACCATCATAAGCTTTAAAATAACTAAAAACTATATATAAATCATTACCTCTGATGATGCTAGTGCGAATGCTGTAAGCTGAATTTGGCCGCTGAAGATGGTAGTGCTGATAGCTGAAGATGCTGAAATTGAAAGCTAAAAACGCTAAAGCTGATAGGCAGCTAAAATATTAAATAAATGCCAAATTAGCCTAAAAAACCTGGAAAAAGCCTATGTTGGCCAAAACAGCTAGCATGTAGTTGAAATATTATCTAAGCTCCAAAACTGCCCCAAAAACACTGAAAATAGCCTAAGTTACCTAAAACAGCTAGCATGTAGCTGAAATATTAGCTAAAATCTGAAACAGCCTAAAAAACTGAAAATAGCCTGTTGACCAAAACAGCTAGTATGTAGCTAAAATATTATTTAAACTCCAAAACAGCCTAAAAAACTGAGAATAGCCTGTTAGCTATAACAGCTACCATGTAGCTAAAATATTAGCTAAACTCCAAAACAGCCTAAAAAAACTGAAAAAAGCCTAAGTTAGCCAAAACAGCTAACATGTAGCTAAAACTTTT
>NC_050526.1:1091244-1119961 GCF_002922805.2 Oryzias melastigma
ATATCTTTAAATTTTATCAAACTCCGGCTTTATATAATATAAAGTAACGACTAATCGACTATTTTAATAGTCGATTAGTCGTCGATAATTTGACTAATCGCGGCGGCCCTTATATATTTGCAATGTTAAAAATGCCTTATTTTAATGGGTTTTATTTAGAATGAAAAGTGTTGTAACATCGACACCTTGAATCACACAACATCTGAATTTGATGTGTTAATTTAGAGTTATTAAGCCCACATTTTGCCATTAGAATTATTTTTGTTGAGCTTGCCATAAACTTAAGCTTCAACCCTGTAGTGATGCTGTACTCTATTTTTGGTTGTTGTGTTTCTACCATAACTATGCAACACTTTTAGCCCCGAGGACTTTTTTTTCTTTTTTTTTTCAGGATACTAAATAATTGATGCAGGTCCTGGCTGCTTGTGTTTCAGCTGCAGTCTAAAGTCTCTCATAAAAAAGTCAAATGACAGACTAACTGCTTTCCTGAGAAGTAACGGATCTGTCGTACGCAATATAAAAAGAAGCAGCTGTTAGGAACAGTCCCACAATTCAGCACAAGGTTGTGTTTTTTTGTTGCACAGTATGACATTGTTCATCAGTCACAACTCTTTCTAGCTTTGCCTCAACTCTATGGTTTTTCAATTGCTTCATTGCTTCAATTGCAAATTTGGGTCGTTTTCTCGTGTTTTCCCGCCCCTCTTCCGTATGCTGACCTTCTGATCCAACTTTCTGACACACCCCGGGCCTCCCACTGTCCTGCAAGATATGATCCCTGAGTCATCTGCTGCGTGACACAGATGCGGCATTGCGCCAGGTGGCCTCTCTTATCCTCCATGTGCTGTCACCACTGAGTCAGGCACACAAACACACACACCTTTAAACTCTTACAAAACAATGCTCCGGACCATCTGTCTAAAAAAAATATGTTGCACAACAGGTCACTGTAGCTGCCTTCTGATTGGTCAAACGGGAGTTTTTCTCCTGGTTGGTGTGCTGGTTAAAACAAGATTCCTTTAAAAATTGGAAAAATCTATTAAACCAACACAATTTTCCTGGTATTTATTAATTATTTTTTAATGGTAATATGTCCCAATGTATCAGAAAAAACATTTATGAGATTCAGTGAACAAATACTCACAGATACAAGAAAAATATGGCTTATATTAGTTTATTTTAGGGACATTGTTTTCTACTTCAGATATAAATATGGCAAGAAAGCTCAGATTCATGTTAGAATTTTCTCTGGTAACCTTGATTGCAGAAAAATCTTATAAAAGACATGTGAACCAATTTACTTAAATTTTTTTTCTCCAAAGGAAGATCAAATGGTAGAAATACTGTTTAACAGCTTCAATCATTGAGTCATGTTTTTTCACTTAACTACACATCGTAAGTTAGCATTTTATCGCAATGACTCAACCTTGAAAAGGAGTATTTCCTTTCTGCATGCACTACTCTCTCAGTCCTCTTGATGGCACCTTCTACTGAGTTTGTCACCACACAGCCAAGCTAGAAAGTCTCTGAAATACAAAGCATTTTTGAGGAGTCGAAACAAGTCTGTTCTGGTTTTGTAAAGAGGACTACTGATTTGCAAAGCTTTATCAAAAACTTTGTCAACATGATACTAGACCACCAGCAGCTCCTATTCACGATCCGATCGCTTCGCCTTACCTCACCAGACCATCACAATGACAGGTTAAGAGAAGTGGAGCAGATTGAGTTTTTGCCTGTTGGAAGATGGCTCCCAAGTATTTTAGAGCAGGGTGATGGTTTCTGTCAGCATCACCTTCAAATCCCTCTGGAGGTGGTGATATCTGTCTGATGTCTGACAGAGAAGAGGCTCACATAACTTTGGACTATCTTGTCTGTCTGTGCATGAGTCGGTTTTACTTTATTTGTAGCGTAAAGTAAATGGTTGCTAGAAAAATAAAAAGATTTTTAAAAATTAGCTCACATCTTTATGGGCTAAAAATAAGTACAGAAATTCACAACTGTATTTTTCTAGATAAATCAAGTTTCATATATACCGCAATACAGACCCCTCCCCCGTGATTTAGTTTCACGTTGTACTTTGGCGGGGAGGAGAAGCCCCTTTCTTCACATGGGTGCGCTATGAAGCACAGAGGTTTATATTTGAATGTAAGTAATTACTTTTTGTTGTAGAATGACCTTTTAAAAGTTATAAATCCGCTGTTGTTATTTATATTTGAGCGTTGGAAGCTCTGCGCTAACGCTAGCTGACCGGCGACTATTGGTGACGCCATCAAGCGAAAGTGACATAAAAAATCTTAGACACTATTTTTCCATAACTCTCCATTTAAAGGGCTAAATGTAGATGTAGGGAGAAGAAAAGAATTTGGATTGAGCCTTTATGACTTTATTTTGAGCCCATACATAATTACATTTTATGAAGATTCATTTTATATCCATCCATCCATCTTCTTGTCCGCTTCTTCCCTTTCGGGGTCGCGGGGTGCCGGAGCCTATCCCGGCTACTGAAGGGCGAAGGCGGGGTACACCCTGGACAGGTCGCCAGTCCGTCGCAGGGCCTCAATCACACACCCATTCACTCTCACATTCACACCTAGGGACAATTTAGAGTCACCAATTAACCTATGAAGCATGTTTTTGGACGGTGGGAGGAAGCCGGAGTCCCCGGTGAAAACCCACGCATGCACGGGGAGAACATGCAAACTCCACACAGAAAGGTCCCAGCCGGGATTCGAACCGGGGCCTTCTCGCTGTGAGGCAAGAGCGCTAACCACTGCGCCACCGTGCAGCCCAGATTCATTTTATAAATATATAAAATGATAAATATATATATATATGATATACACACAAATAAATATATTTATATTATATTATTGTGTAGTATTATATTATATGTGCATATATATATATATATATATATATATATATATATAAATCAGAAGCCCCGTTTATTTTCCCTCTTGTCAACATTTTTTTAAGAATTCTAATGAAAATCCCTTGATTTGTGGCACCGAGTTGTTGAATATTTATTCCATACAAATACAAAGTTCCCACACTCTTTTTCAAGAATGCAGTATAATGGATCACTGCTTGAAATAAATTTCATATTTATCAGGGGCCAAAAAAGGAAAAAGGATTTTATTCATAACTGACTGTTATGGTTTATGACCTAAAAGCATTGTCATTGTTGAGACTCACACAGCCACAAACACACTTAGCCCAACGGTGACTTCAGATGGTGAGTCACCTCATTCGTCGTCATGAATAAATCACTCCCCCTACTTTTCCTTTCTGCTCTGCAGTCTCCTGAACCACACACATAAATTACACACCGTGACCACACAATGAGATCTTTCACGCAAACATAAAATAATGCTCTCTGCTTTAACAAAAATGTGGTATTTTATGCAAATCTTGGCTGCATGGTCTCAAAATAACACAGCAAGTACCTCAAAGAAGTTCTTAAGATCAGTGTTTTCCGTTTAAATTAAATTTGACACCAGGCTTGTGTTTGAAAGCATTTAAGACCACAAGCAGCAAAACTGGCTTGTGAGTTGTTGAAACTCTGCTTTATTTGCCATCTCTTCTCCTTGCGTTCTCTCAGCCAGACTGAAAAAGGAGCAAAATTGCTCCCCATGCTCTTCAAGAAGACATTTGTCACTTTCCATTTCTGCCGCCTTCCTCCCCTCTCTTATCCCTCCCTCCTTTTTGCGGTAAAACAGAGTTCACGTCGCCCTGCATTTCCCTGAGGCACACTGATGTCTATGCCCACAGACCCCGACGCCCACACAAAAACAAGACAAAGTGACTGCTCCTCTTATGCCACTTTGTTTGTGTTGCACTCCCTCTCGTCTCAGACAATAAAGCTTTCAATTTCCCCATTGGTTATCTCCTTTTTCTCACAACCATTTTTCCTGATGCGTACTGCTCTTTCATACTTTCCTGTTTCCAATCAATTCTCCTGCACCTTTCTCCACCTCCTCAATCAATCACTCACTATTAAGGGAAAAAAAGCAAGTAAAATATCCCAAAGGAGGATCCAACATGAGTTTGAAATGGATTTGTGTCTGAAGCATTGATTTCTTGGGAGCATTATTGGAGGTAGATGGGCGTGAGGTGAAGGCCGAGAGCCCCTGTGTGCTAATTCACATTTTAATCACAAAGCTAGATGTTTCGGCTGCCTGAAACAGGTGGTAAATAAAAGTGGAGTCACATAATCATTACTAAGATGCACTTAAACAACTTTAGTTCGTAAAGACAGACTTAAAACATGCAGTGCAGTTTTTTGGTTATAGAAGCCAAAAAAGAATAGCACCGCGATGGGTAGGCATTGACAGAATCTTCAAGATTTCAGGGCAATTTTTTAAACATTGTTGGCATGGTCATGAATGTAGGCCATCAGGTGTGCAAAAAGTCCCACTTTTTATATCCCCCAGGCAGCTGACGGCACTCGATTGGATAGCCGCCCTCAAGATATTAACACATCATCCAATCAGAGCTGGTGCTGGACCTGTGAGCCACCCTGTGGCCGACAAGCTGTCGCCTGATTTTGTAATGACATCATCCTCAGCTGTTACTGGACTGCCACCGCGGGACCTCGAAATGTGCCTGGGCAACCACTGACCGATGTCAACATTTAAGCCAGTCCGAGCTGGTATTTTGATCATTTTCATTTTAAAAATGGACCCATTATACAGGACCAATTAGTAGCTCGCATTGGTTGTAGGTCAATTGAAAAGTGGAATGGAACTGTTAGGGCGGAGCCTCAGTATCCACCCGTTGATTGGCAGAAAGTGATGAAGTTATTAGAAAGCACCAATATAGCCCTCATTTAAGCTAACGTTTCCAACGGCAGTATTTAGCTTCCGGCAATCTTCTTTTAAACATTAAATTCCCGTTATTCACGATGTACTAAAAGTAAAGCAAGAAAAAAAACGAACTGCTAGACGACATCCATTGTTGTTGCTTTTCTATCAGTCGCACTACAATGACGCAATGACACGCTAGCAGTCTAAATCACGCATGTGCTGTGAAAACAAACCGCTCAGTGGAAAACTTAATTGAATGGAAACGCTCAACAAAATTAACAGGATTGTACCGTAACACTTCTTACTGTACTGTACAGGACCGCTCAGTGGAAATTAGGTTTTAGAGAAAAGTTATCGAATGGCTGCAAAATTTTAACTTTTTCTAAAAATTCGGTTACATGTCCCAAAATGCCACTGTGTGGTGACCTAGAAGTTTCTTAGCAAATTTCGCAGGTGATGATGACACCGCAATGTTTGTTGACATAAGTTATAGCCCGTTGCCGGGGCACATTTCAAGGTCTTGGAGTGGCAGTCCAATGACAGGTGGGGATGATGCCGCTACGAAATCAGTTTGACGGACACAGTTTGGTGGCAGCTAGAATCACCGTCCAACAGCAGCTCTGGCTAGACGATCTGTGAATGTCTCCGGACGGCAATCGTCCATATCAAATGCCACCAGGAGGTAAATAAAAAGTGGGTGTTTTTGCAACTTGACGGCCGCCTGATTGCCACTGTCTACATTCATGACAATGACAATATTTTTCAAAAAAATTAAGCAGTGGCATTAAATCTTGAAGACTATCCCAATGCCTCCCCATCGCTTATTACAGGGATGTACCTACAATTGTTTCATAACTATGTACAGAATTTAAAAAAAAATGTAGACATCTGTGGTCAAATTATCTTGTATTGTAGATGCCTGCAGAAGTAGGGGCACAGTCTGCAGTTTTGTTTTATATTTAAAGTATAGTTCCTTGTTTTATTTCCGTCTTTTTCTACTGTTTCAGAATAGCTAAAAAGGAGAAGGCCACACAACAAATGTTTTAAACTCTCAATCTGTAACCATGAAAAGTTCTGGTTCATGTTGGTTCATGTTGGTGTGAATATTTTTAATTCTATTTTCTAGGGTGTTACCAGACTTCGTTCAGTTTTTTACGCAATGCAACACAAGTACAAAATATTCTTAGATGACTTGCAATAGTCTGTAGAATTGTAGAATATTTAGATGTTGGGCTTCAACCAAACTTTTTAGATATTTTCCAAAACAAAAGTAGTCCCTCTCTGAACTTTCCAAAGGCATTTCTCCAAATTATAACACACTGAATTTTTTTTTCAAAAATATAAAATAAAATATATTAAAAAAAACAAAAATTAACAACTTACAAACGTACATTTTTCTTTTGCAAATCTTGCCAACTTGCATGTTTTCTGAATAAAAGCTTGGATTTTAAATCTATCTGCTGATTTACATATAATTTTTTATTAGGATTTTAGACAAGGTTTTAATATGTTCAGATATGTATGGAATTCATTTTTCTGTAGTAATTTTTTTTTCTGTTGGACTTTTCAGCCATGAGGAGCCATGTGGGAGTTTGTAGGAATGTATCAACCTACCGCGAAAAGGGAAAGCTCCCCAATCTTTCGTCAACATTCACCTCAGTCAACTTGATGCTTCTCAAGGAGCCACTCCTTTTTTTTCTTCACCCTCAAATGCCTCTTAAATTTACAAAACCAAGAAAATAAAGAGAACGAGCTAAATGAAACAGGAAAACTCAAAATCCTAGGATATATTTGACTTTTCCATGAAGATGAAGGGAGTTATCTGCTCTGAGCTTTTCCTGGTGGTGGGTATGATCTTGCTGAACGGTCGTGGTTCCTTGTGTGAACACAAGTCAATAAATGGAAGTCTGGACCCAAAGGAGGCAGGAAGCTCCAAGCCTCACATCATCTTTATTATGGTGGACGATCAAGGGTATGCAGACATTGGATATCACGGCTCGGACGTCCACACTCCTGCGTTGGACAAACTGGCAGCAGAAGGAGTCAAACTTGAAAATTACTATGTCCAACCCATCTGTTCACCTTCTCGCAGTCAACTCATGACTGGACGGTGAGCATCATCACCTTTTTTTTTATTTAATATCATTAAACACATATCAGTGGTTTGAGATTATCATAAACATTGTAATTCTTAATTATATTTAAATGTTTCTTGTTCTATGGAGAATTTTCTTTTATAGTTACAAATACTCAAATGTAAAAGACAATGGCAGCTTTGACTAAATATATTGCAACCACAGATTTTGTCATTTTTAAATGACAATAGGAACATTCACAACTTTGTTTTTGGATACAATTTTCCTTCAAGTTGAAATAAACTCTAATGTATCACCCTTGTTTGATGGCAGCTACCAAATTCACACTGGACTTCAACATTCAATCATTCGGCCGCGCCAGCCTCTCTGTCTGCCTCCAGACATCCCCACCCTACCTGAGTGTCTGGTTAAAGCTGGATATCGCACACACATGGTAGGTAAATGGCACCTGGGATTCTGCAGGCCAAGCTGCCTGCCCACGAGGCGTGGCTTCCAGAGTTTCCTTGGAACTTTAACTGGCAGTGGAGACCACTTCTCCTATCAGAGCTGCGACGGTGCTGAAGCTTGTGGATTTGACTTGCATGATGGTAGCCGACCTGCTTGGGAAATGAGCGGAAACTACTCCACTCTGCTCTATATAGAAAGGTAAGAGGTGGGTTATTCGTAGGGCTTGGTTGATAAAATCGATTATCGATTTTAATTGATTTAAGCTTAATAGATCAATAATCGATTCACAAAAAATATAAATCGATTTAGCACATAAAGCTTTAAGTCCACTAGCTTGATGCTAACGTTTAATGGAATTCCCCATAGGACGGCTAATGCTAACGCTCAATCGACCAAAACATAGATTGCTGACTAAATGAACATCTTTATTTACTCACAGGCTTGAATTTTCCAAACTATTTTAAGTGAATATTTCTTAAAGTAACTATTTGTGGTCTAAAACATTGTATTTTCCTTATACTGTTGTCTTATTCTCGAATAAAGTGTAATGCTATAGCCCAATAGCCACCTAGTGGCCAAACTGAAACGTCCTCCAGGAGAAGCAGAACAATGTTTACAGTGTTAATGATCTGAACATTTTTGTGAGAACTTCTCCTTTAGAGAAACTATGTAACACTGTATGATATTAACAATCTCATTATTTAACTTGTTTTAATATGTGAACTGTATCAGATTAATACAAATATATTCAAATTATATAGTAGATTAGTAATGTATTTCTAAACAAATGTGTATAAACAAATGTGGACCCCATGGTTTACCTTTGGGCTGAATTGGTGGGCCCCAGGTGGGTTTTTCCACGGGTTCCATGGTGGCCCCATCTTTATTTGCCTATATTGGCTTAGGAAGGGACTCAGTGGTCTGGGTCCCTACAGTAACTAGCCGCCCGGTGGACAGTGTAGCAAGCTCATAAGCTGCCTGGTGGACAGTGCAGTGAGTTAGCGAGCTCTGCTGTCCAGCAAGCCAGACTACATAGTGCCCACTCAAGCCAGTGTAGGCAAACACAGGTGGGGCCACCATGCAAGCCGCGGACAAACCCACCTGGGACCCACCAATTAAGCCCAAAGGTAAACCATATGGGCCCCACATTGAAATGTTTGCCGGTAATACATCAAACATATCTTGAATCTTGAAACAAACAAAGCCACTCTAATGTGCCTATGTTTACCTTTTGTTGAACCAGAGTGAAGCAGATCCTGAGGAACCATGACCCAAACACACCGCTCTTCCTCTATCTGTCCCTTCAGGCAGCCCACACCCCGCTCCAGGTACCTGCTCATTTCCTGAACTCATATGAGTCTCAAACCAACCGCCACAGGCGGCATTATGCAGCCATGTTGAGTTGCCTGGATGACGGAGTTGCTCAAGTTGTCAAGGAATTGAAGACTACTGGACTTTATGAAAAGTCTATATTGGTTTATTCCTCTGACAACGGTGGGCAGCCATTGTCAGGAGGGAGCAACTGGCCTCTCCGAGGAGGAAAAGGATCCTACTGGGAAGGGGGTATCCGAGCAGTTGGTTTTGTGCATAGTCCTCTCCTGAAGAAGAAAGGTGTCATCAGCAAAGAAATGATTCATGTCTCTGACTGGTACCCCACGTTATTGGGACTTGCTGGTGCCTTGCAGTCCCACAAGGGTCTTGATGGACACGATGTCTGGAAAAGTATCAGTCAAGGCTCACCCAGTCCTCGCACTGAGATCCTGTTTAATATTGACCCCGTTTCAAGGAGACCCGGAGAGCCCTACGAAAAAGCACTGGTTCTCAATGGCTTTGGGATCTGGGACACAGCTGTAAGGGCCGCATTAAGAGTCGGAGATTGGAAGCTTTTGACAGGAAATGTGGGGGATGGTGACTGGATACCACTGCAGTCGCTCACAGGTGGTCCAGAGCGGTGGCAGAAACTCGAAAAGCGACGCAATAAATTGGGGAAATCGGTTTGGCTCTTTAATATCAGTGGAGACCCCTACGAGAGGTCTGACCTCGCAGAGGTTCGCCCAGAAGTGGTGAAACGTCTACTCAAGAGGTTGGCCAAATACAACCAGACAGCGGTAGTAGCCAACAATCCACCAGATGATCCAATGGCTGACCCAGAGCTTCATGGAGGGGTGTGGAGTCCCTGGCTGGGTCTGGAAGGACAAGAGGGAAATACAGAAGAAAACAGTGCAAGAAAAGTAAAGGCAATAAAGATCAAGCACTGCAAATTGTGCAAATTAAAAGCCCTCTTTAAGAAAGTGGGGTCTCGTCTGCAGAGGAATAATCTATTCTAAATTCTTCTTAAAACAAAGGCTTTAGGAGAATTAAAATGTGTAGAATGCTGTCCATATTTTTAAACTGTTTTTGACTTCTGTACTAAAATACTCAAAATAGTTTGAAAAAGCAAAAGAGGAACATGACATAACACGCAATTGTTAAGGTATTTGATAGTCATGGTATTACTCCATGCAAATAAAAAAAACATGCAAGACAGACAGAAAACATGCTTACATATTTCTAAAGATTAGTAACTAAACACGCAGCCAGATAGATAAAGCAGTGGCAGACTGACTCACTTCCTGTCCTGTGGTCAAAATGCTGCACAGAGATTGTTTGTCACTGCTTTACTGAACAACAAACGATCAACGATACTATGGTTGCACACAGCAAAAACAATGTGGAGGCAAGGCCTGAAGTGAGATCTCAGTGTCTCATCTTCTAACCATCCAGCATGACCCTTTCTGGATGGAACACAGACCCCCACTGGGAGTCCTATGTCGCCTTACTCATTGGACCCCATTGCCCTAGAAAGATCTCTGACCAACACACAATGTTCCCTCCCTGGAGCGCTGACAAACCGGGCAAGGATGAAACTGTTTGTTTTCTGGACATCTACAGGCTGTCATGCTATTACTAGAAGCACAAACATGTATTCATGTGAATAAAATTATAAATTACTGCTATTGTGATATTATTACTTCATAAAAGCAGAAGATGTAATATTATACATGCAAAGTTGAATTAAAACATCATCTATATAAACATTTGATGATAGTTATTTTTTGATACCTCAAGTGCTATAAAATGTGTGGATGAGATCAATAAAAATGCAAAGACATTTGTCATCAGAATTTAATATCAATAAGATTATATGTCTATATTTTTTTTTCATTTTGAAAGATTATCTCTCGTAAATGTAGGTTTGCTTCACTTTTACGAGCTGTCGATCTGTCTGAGTGCATCATGTCTTTACCCAAAGATAGCTAAAGGTTTCAGCCGGCAACATGACTATAATTATGGGGAAGTGAGTGTAGGAACTTGATGCCTCCCACAGTTCGCATTAAATGAAATGAAGACATAACCTGAAAATAACTTTACCTAATTTAGACTGCAAACAAAAATGGTTACATCCACCCTTTGTTATTCTAAAACACAAACCTTGGAAGGTTTTTTTTTTCAGTTTGAAAAAGGTGTTTTTAGACCCTATAGATAAAGCAATATTAGTAGAATGAAGTTGGTTGTAATTAAATTTTCTCTCTTAAATTTAATAAAATTAATTCCTAGTTGAAAGCTTATAAAAAAAGTCAGTTCCGTGTTAATGTGTCGAAGAACTTTATTTCAAACTACTGATATCTTGGAGTGTATTTAGACTGGACAGATTTGGTTTGCTTAACCTTAGTCTTGTGTTAGGGTCGGCTCCGACCCGTTTTAGTTTTTAATTGCATAAAAGAATCACTTAAAATGTATTAATTCCATCAAGGCTTTTTTTTTTAACTTTGTCAGGAACCATGATTTCAACAGAATTCAATTTTTAAATTTCTTATTTTAAAATGTGCTCGTTGAAATTATGTAGTTTTAGGTGTTAGTGTTGGTTTTGACCCGGTTATATAAAATAACTTTATACAGCATTAATTTGAGCCAAAATTAAAATCATTAGTGGATCTCAGCCAACACACTGACAGCCACTTTTTTCAGTCATGTGAGCTTCAGGAGACGCTCATTTGTCCAGTATAGTTGCAAAAAAGCAAAATAAATAAACTCGGGCATCTCCAGAAACAACAAAGACTTTTCTCTGATTCAGTTTTGTAATACATTTGGAATATGTAAGTTTCTTTTGGTTTGCTTTGATTGTTTTGTTGGTTGTTTGTGTTCCAATGTGATTGGATTAAGGTTGTATTGCTGGAAAAAAAAAAGTATTTTTTAATGTTCTTGAAGAAAATATGTATGGGTCAAAACTGACCCAAAAGTTATAAGAGTTAATCATTTTAAAATGAATGAACGGATCAAGCAAATTAATTATTTGAGATGTGTTCTAAACCCTTCAGTAATATTAAAGTAACATGATGTCATTTGTTATATTTCTGATTTCTTAAGGTTTTATTTTTTACATTTTATTTGAAATCTAGAGGCATGGTTATTTTTTTTTTCCAAAGGTCCACAGACCCACCTACTCTACTCTTCTTGGATGATCCCATACTCGTGTTTGACCTCTGCCTGTCTGACTCTGAGTATGATTTAGATTTATGGACTTTAAGCTGTACTCAGTTCCTGTCTGAACTAATAAACCTGCTGGGTGTAGAACCAGCTGTCTGCCTGTTTGTGACAGAGACTCTGGTTCACTCTGAGTTTCCTCAGTCTCAATAAGCTCCATGTTTGGAGCAAAACAACTGGACCAAACGGCCACTGTAACCAGGCTGTACAGGATGTACGTTACAGGATGTAAACAGAGTAGCAACCACTAAGCTCCAAATAAATGTGGAGCAATTATGAGACACATCAAGTCATTGAAATGTGGTTGGTTGGATGGGTGCAGGCTCATTAAAACAACTTTTAACATGATACACATTGCTTCCCACACTGCTTTCTCAACAGTATATGTCAAACACTTTTCAGCGTACCTTCTTAGCCATCAACTCCTCAGTAACCACCTTGCAGCACGCCTCCATCGTACCAAAAGTAACTGTTGTACCTGACATTGATACAGGTTTTCAAAACTGGTCAACAAAATGGAAAGTTTAAATAAGTGAACTATCCTGACAAAGATTGCAAAGATTAGGATTTCTATCATTCTATTCCATTCTATCATCGTTCCCCAACCTTGTCATTCCTGACCAATGACTGAAAAGATCCTTAGTCACATGTTTTTGTTTACAAGCTTTGGTTTAAAATAGAAATGTCGGGTTAATAGGCAGTCTGAATACAAACCAAATGCAAGGTTCAGGACTCAGTCCGGACCAACTGACTTTTCCAGTCTGAATACCCTCTTGAATGCTTTACAGCACATGTGTGAAAGTCAAGGCCCGGGGGCCAGATCCGGCCCTCCAGATCATTTTATTTTGTTGTTATTAATGGCCCAATGTTATTTTGCACTTATTTCTATCTTGTATAATTTGGACAAGATATATTTTTATGGAGAAAAAAATATAGAAAGTTATTTAAGGTTTAAGTTTATTTATTATGGGATAATATATCTACTTTTTTATTATTAATATTTATGTTATAATGTTACAGTTATAAAAATTGGCATTCTGCAAGCTTTTTCGACATTTTTTGCATTTACTGAGATTTTTAGGCTGTTTTGGAGTTAAGCTAATATTTCCGCTACATACTAGCTGTTTTGGCTAATTTAGGCTGTTTAAAAAAGTTTTTTTAGGCTGTTTTGGAGTTTGGCTAATATTTACACGCTAGCTGTTTTGGGTAATTAAGACTTTTTTCAGTTCTATAGGATATTTTGAAGTTTCGCCATTTTTCAGCTACATGCTACCTTTTTCCATTTTTTTTAGGCTAATTTGGAATTTAGCTAATATTTTAGCTGGCTATTAGATTCATTGTTTTCAGCGATTAACTTCAGCATTTTTAGCTATCAATTTCAGCATCTTCAGCTATCAGCACTAGCATGTTCAGCAGCCAAATTCAGCTTACAGCATTCACACTAGCATTATCACAGGTAGTGCTATATGTCTAGTTATTGATAATGTTAAAAGGTTATGGTTTTAAAAATTTAGTTTCAGAGTGTTAATTAATGTTTTTGTCTTTAGAGTGACTGAGTTGAGGGAACTTAGAAGGTTATATCTGGGTTTGAATCTGTGACAGGTAGAATTTTCTTAATTTTTAAAGACAATTCTTCCCATCGTTATGTTAAAATCCAGTGAAGTACTTTAAATGAATTACAGATTCCTGCGCAAAGTAGGTTCAAGCTCATCCATGACTTTCATTCTGGTTTATAAAAGTATCTGTTCTGAAGAACAGAATACTTCTATTAAAAAATAACTCCCAGTGGATGTGTCTGTGGAGGTCATTCTGATGGTGTTTGGACCAGTAGCCCTCTGGTCCCTGCTGTACTGTGATGTAACTGGATCAGAGGTGGTCCTGTTGATTTCGAGCAGCATGTACAATATCTCAGTAAACAACTCTAACATTGTTAGTGTGTGGCGGCTCGGTCTTGGAGCTCAGCCTCCAGGTGTGTTTCTTAACCAGATCGTGTTTCTTAACTAGATTGTTCGTGTGGAAGTTTTTCTGGGTGTGGATGTGAGCGGCGGTCCCACACACAAGTGCACGTTTTTTCCCCAGTGGGGTGATAATGAATATTCAGCTGTCCTTCTGTAACATCTCCTCTCCCTCTGGTCACTTCTAGCACCATCCTCCTCCCCCATCTATCCCTCCGTGTTTTTTTTTCCCTTTCTCCTTTCATCCCTCAGCTCTGAGCTTGTTCCCTTTGCAAACCATCCTCCTCATTTTTCTCACTTTGCTCTGCATCCTACTCACTTGTTTGTGCTCATTTAGAATATGGAGTTTGAAGGATCAGTGGAGTTTTGCTCTGAGCTCTGCGGCATGTGATTAAATAGGAAGAGTGGAGGAGGGAAGAGAAAGCTCCTTGGAGGCTGGAGGAGGCTGTTCTGTCTTGAAGTGCTTGTAGATCAGATTAAAACATCTTCTTTAGCAAAAAAGAAAAAAAATCTCCCCCTGCAAATACAGTCGCAGCTCACAGCAGATTAAAAGAACAGGATAGAACATGTTTTCTACGTTACTGTCTGAGGTTCTCAGATCTAAAGGTAATTGGTTTCCATTGTCAGTATCAGTGCTTTAAATGCTTACAAAAGTTTAATTGTATTACAAAAGATTGAATGATTTAACATTCAAAGTGAGAAATTTTGATTTAAAGTGTGTTTGGGGTCTTGTTACCGAAACAAATTAGGGGTAAGTATTGGCAAGAGCCTGGCGATATGATATGTATCACGATACAATGTGTATTGTGATATATCCCAAGACTGTACCAGAACATTTTTTCCTTTTTTTTTTAAGAGTACAACTTAGAAAAAAACTCTATCTGAATGTATAATACATCTTTCATTGAAAAAAAAATAGTAAAAATATTTTTATTTAATGACTGAACATTTAACACAAGCTGTGTTTTGGTCACGGTGTAGAGCTGGGTGTTTAGGAGGAAAACGAAAACGAAGTAAATAGTCAATAAAATATTGTCTTGTCAGCATTTTAAATCAGTACAAGTATCACCAAACGATTTATCGCCAAATCGGTTTCCTCCTACACCCCTAGAATAAATACAATTATTCCTTTCTTGTCCTATTTTTTCTTTTAAAGCATATATCGGTAATAACATGTTACCATACTATATCAAAACAAAAAACAAATCAACCAAAATACAATTTACTTATCACTCATTATGTTTTTAGAATACCAAGTTCCGTAATCGGGGTTTGGGCCACCGAGAAACACGCCTTTGACTGCCATCCAAATCACCTTACACTGGCCCCTTCTGAGATCTCCTACAGGTGGTGATCCCATGGGAGAGTGATTTCGGGCTGGACCCGACCAGGATCTGTGAGAAGAGCCCCGGTCACTAGGCCCTGACCTACGAGCCTCAACCCCAGACCTAGCTCCAGACTGGCGCCCCGGTGATGCCAAGCTGCAGATTCTTTAGATGTTTGGCTCGTCACCCAGGACCTGTCTATCATAGGAGACCCTACCAGGGGTAAAAGCCCCAGATAGCTTATCCTGCGATCCCTCAAGCTGTCAAATCCATCCACCATGTGAAGGTGGCGGTTCACAAAGGGCTGGCCCTCCATAAACCGCGGAGTGCTCCTGCCCCAGGTGGAGGTTTTAAACATCTTGGGATCTTGTTCTCGAGTGAGGGAAGACTGGAGTGAAACATTGACAGGCGGATTGGAGCGGCGACAGTCGTCATGCGGTCACTGTACTGGTCCTCTTTGGTGAAAAAAAGGCTGAGCCAGAAAGCAAAGCTCTCATTTTACCAGTTGATCCAATACTCTCCTCTGGGTCATGACCGAAAGAACAAGGTCCCGACTACAAGCGACTGGAATGAGTTTCCAACGGAGGGTGGCTGGGTGAGAAGCTCAGTTACCCAGAGAGAGCTTGGAGTAGAGTTGCTGCTCCTCCACATTGAGAGGACCCAGTTGAGGTGGCTCAGACATCTGGTCCGGAGGCCTCCTGGACTCCTCTCTGTGGAGGTGTTCCATGCATGTCCCACTAGGCGGAGACCCCGTGGAAGACCCAGGACACACTGGGGAGACTATGTCCTCCCAGAGGAGCTGCAGGAAGTGGCCGGGGAGAGGGAAGTCTGGACCACTTTGCTTAGACTGCTGCCCTGCTCCTGGATAAATAGATGCTTTTAAAATCACTTGATTTACATACATTTTAATTGTTATTTTAGTATTTTTGCAATCAACCACTTTGAAAAATGTTGGAAAAACTGGTTTTTTTTTACTGCTGAAATGTGATTTGCGTCAGTACTTACAAATGCAAAACCATGCACAAACTTTAACAAAACTGTCATAATTGGCACAATTTTTACTTAAAATGTTATATATTTATGCATTTTTTCTAATTGATTTAGCTTTTGATTCTATTGAGCTAATCATCACCATTTTACCCGAGGAGCCCGGAGGAGACCTGGTGTAAGTTTACGGAAATTCAGATTCAGCCTCAACATTATTGTGACTTCAAAGGCAAAATGTGAAATTACATGAATGTTGATTACAGGTACTGACACGTCTGCAGCAGCACGGAAAAATGTTTTAGAGAAAAGCAGAACTGTCATTACAAGTTGTGCAAACTTTTCTCAGAAAGTTGTGAAAGCGTGTCAGGCTGCTGCAGCTTTTATGGCACATTTAGTACATCTGGCAACACAAAAAGACTTAAAAAGGTGGAAATTACAAGCAAAAAGGTACAAATCTTAGTAATAGTGAGAGCAGAGAGCTTGTATTTTTATTTATATTTGCATTTATTATAAAAAAAAATAATCTAAAGATAGCCTTTACACATCCAATTCCCAGAGTGTGGTGATAAAGCATGAAAAGAAGGTACTGTCAGAGGATATAAATCCTGTTTGATGTGTCACTTCATCATTCTCATGCTAGCATACGCTCCTATCCAGAGTGTGGGAGGAGGTTTTCATATCCACTGTTGCATAATTAGTAGAATCTGAGGCTAAAGCTGCAGATCTTAAGATCCTCTGTTCCCGTTTTTTAGTTAAACGTTTGTGGGTCATGATGAATCTGTCTTAAATATTAGTCGAGGTGTTTTTCTACATCCCTCAGTGAACATAAGTGCTGTCCACTCTGAGCAATCATCCTATGTGAGAGTGTTGAGACGATTGGAACATGCTGAAAGGAGCCTCTGGCACCATTAGGAGTCACTACCACACTATTAAATACTTTCTTGGGACAATGTGATGACCTGGTAATTCACAGGGAAAGGTAATAGATTCACTTTAATGGGATGTCCATGACAGACCGATCCCAGCGCAGCTCTAAAAGTTAAAAGATTCTCTGTCTGCCAACAAATGTTCTCGGCGCAGACTGGCAGCAGTCACAAAGGTTTGACTCCGGGGTGTTTGTCAACACATAAACGCTTTAAAGCCATGAAACTCTTGCGATGTTACAGCGTGAGGGAGGAGAGATATGAGAGGAGAACCCTGAGCCAAGTTGGAAACATTCTTGTCCAATGAGTCACCGCTTTTTGGCCTCTGTGGCTCCACAACAGTGCTGCTACAGTTCTTTGACGCTGCAGAAGTTTCTGGAGCTGAAACCAATACTGAAAGGCGACTTTTTAACACCCTCTCCTCTCAGGGAGAAGTGGAAAGGCTTTGACCTCAAGACGGCATAAATGCAATTCGCACAAAGGTTTAGTAGTGGACACTGGCTTTGTCGAAATATTTTTGCTTTTATTAATTCAGACAGAAATTTGCTCAGAATCTGGCTGCATTGAACGGGCAAATATAAGTATAACCAAAAACTGGCAGTAACTCCCAACTCAAAAGAAGATTTAACAAGATGGGAAGCAAATGAAAGGATCAACCTGCTCATTTCAGCGCTTTAAACATACAGTTTGGCCAATGAGGCTTCAGTAAAGAGAAAAACGTTTAACACCCACTCCAAAGAAAATGTTTTTTAACATGATCTTGTAACATATTTCTCAAAATGGAGGACATACGTAAAGAAATGTCAGTTTAAAACTGTCTTTATTCAAATCATTGTGAATCAGGAGCAGATGAAAAAATGCAGTTTGAAAAAGCTTGTAGTTGTTACATAAAAACTATTCTGATGGATCCACTTGCTGACAAATAAGTCCATCGATGTTGGTCGCCATTTTTGTTGCACCGCTAAAATTAGCTTGGGGTGGCGAGGGGCTGTAAGCTAGCGGGAAAGAGTCCAAACACTGGGTGAAACTAGAAATTTGGGTATTGATCCGATACCAAGGGCTAGTATTGCCGATATCAATACCAATACTTTTTCCTTGAAATTAGGGCTGGGTTGATAAAATCGATTAATCGATTTAAACTTAACAGATCCATAATTGATTTATAGAAAAATATAGATCGATTTAGCACACAAAGTTTAAATCCGCTAGCTTGATGCTAACATATAATGTTTGGCAACAAATAATCTGAAGTGAGCTGTTTACACAGACACACAGTGTTGCCAGATTGGACAATTTTCTGCTCAAATTGGGGATTTTTTTTTCTTGCCCATTTTTTAAAAACTATTGACAGTTACATACAATACAATAATCATAGTTAAAAGACCACAAGGAAGGTTTTTACAATAGATCAAAATACTTGATAGCAGCTGGACTAAACAACTGGCAGAGATGGCGTAACATGAAAGTTATGCAATCAGTTTTATAACGTATATAATGAAACACACACTGTAAACCTGTAGAATTGTTGGACACATTTCACGGCTCTGTACAAATGACTGCTTTCAGTCTCGCGCTGGACTTTTGATTTACTGCTCAGCTTTTAGAGCTGTTTCCCATTTGAGCAATTCTGTCCTTTCTATTACTCACCTGCTAAATCAATTCTACGCCCCTTGGCCTCCTCTCCACCCTCAAAGTTCCAGTGCTATCTGTTATTAAAAATCAACCTGGCATTGCTTTCCAGAGGGTGCAGAGGCCAGCATTTTCAGAAGTGCAAACCTTGGAACTCCAGCTCTCACTGTAGGTTGTGTTTTTGTTACACTTGAATTTAATACTGAAATAATTATATTTTTTAAGGGTTCCTTTGTGAGATATTTACAACAGTTCGGACATTCTCTTAATATCCCTCCAAAAAACTCATATATCTCGTAAATTTGTGGTTGAAAAAAGAAAGAAAAAAAAATATAAAGATAAACTTAAAAGTCAGCTTTATTAAAGACTTTTCCTTTCAGAAAATCTGACCTAAATTGAAGTTTTAAAAATTTTGATAGGGGCTCATTTGGAATTAATTTATGTTTGATTTTTTTTCTGCTTTTTTTGACAAAGTTTGTGAAAAAACACATTTATTTGGTCATAATCAGGCCAAATAAAATACATAAATAAATGAAATAAAATAAAATAAAATTGCAGCAGTACATCTGAATGGATGTTTGATGCGTTCAGTGGCTGTTCTGCTGTCAGTTTTTCTTAAAAGCATTTTCAGTTAGAGATGAAAAGGGTTGATTGCCAGACTGAGCCTCGATCTGCGCCTTCATCATCAGAGATCTCGCGCGGTTTATGTCGCACCTTAGATCAGAGATCCAAAAACAAAGACATCTCACTCCTCTGTATTTGTGTAATACTGTTTTTCTTTTTGTAGTTAAAATTTAATAAAATCAAATCATTCACGATGAGACCAGTTCAAGACTTAATAAATGCATATTAAATCACCAAATTTTAAAAATATAATGGAATTTTATTTTAAAGTAGCTATAATTATTGATTTTTTAAATATGCATTTTTTAAATCAAACTTATCTATTTTCATTTTTCATTTGACTGTTAAATTCAGAAAAATGCTTGCATATTTATGCTTTTACATTATGTTAGCTGTTTTTTCATTAATATATTTCATCTAAGTTGTGTGTTAGTCATTCATAAATATACAATGTTATCTAAAAAGGTGAAAAATGTATTCAGTATTTTTATATGTATTTCAATCAATTTTTGTATTCGTACATGTTTTATACAATTTACATTTTTAATGTGCTTTATCTGCTTATTTTAGCAATTTGAGAATTACTGTGTGATTTATAGTAATTATTGTAAATACATTTTCTTAATAAGAAAAAATGTGAATATAAATTATCATTTACAAGCAGTAAAATGTTTTTATATTTTGGTTATTTGAAAATTTACTTCCGCTTTAAAAAAAATAACACACAGAGTGAGTCATCTTACGCAGAGAAGATCTTTGTTACTACGGCTTCTCCTGTCAGTGCTCCCTCCCCTCCAATTCCCTGCTCCTGTCTGAGCGCGAGCCTCTCTTTCCCCTCTGAACCTTCACGAGTTCTCCTGAAACCCGCGCGCCCCCCTCTCCAGTCAACATGGCTACAGTTGTAACCTCGACGCGATTCACGGACGAGTATCAGCTGTACGAGGAGCTCGGAAAGTAAGCGACCGCCAACAGCCGCCGCGTTTCTTGTTGCATATCAGTCTACGTGTGTATTCCTGTGTGTCGGCGTGCGCGCGCGGGTTTTTTTTTCTTCCCTTCTCTTCTTTTTTCCCTGCTGCCATTGTGTACTTCAGTGTTGACAAGCGGGGCTGTCAAAAAGCAGGGAGGACGAGGCAGCTTCCAGTGGAACAATAAGCTGTCAGCAGGTTCATGTTAGCGCTAGTAAGGCTTGTGTTTAATCCCGAGCGCGTGTTTAAAGGTGCAACGCACTATTTTATCATCATCATTATTATTATTTTATCGTCCAAAGGTGAGAAACATCCGCCTCTCGGACCAACTTGTTTGTTGTTTTATCCAGGTGTCTGCGTCGATATCTAGTTTGCATTTACCCGCTTGTTTGTTTTCCAGTTCTAAGCGGGCTATGCTGTCAAAATAAAAGCTTTTTGACACCAAATGTTGGCTTGAAAAGGGCCACATGTGCCTCTACAAAGCCACTTCGTACCACCTTATCTCCGCGTGTGGCTATTAAAGCTGCTCCACCTACCTACCTGCCTGCCTACCAGCCCCGTGCAAAAATCCTGCTACCCTTCAGTGCCTTCATTCTTGTGCATCCCCTCTGCTGCCAGATAATGACTGGCTGCCTCCACAATAAAGCCCCCCTCCTTTCTCCTGTCATGCACTTGTAGACAAGACCTATTTTTATGCAAGACTGTATTAATTATGCATGGGAGTTCTCTGTAAGCGTATGTGATTTGTGTGTGTGTGCACATGACAGCCATGTTTACATCTCTGTGAGTCTAATGTGCCGACTGATGTGGAATTGTTTGTCGTCCTCCACTGCTTCAAGGGGTGCCTTCTCTGTCGTTCGGCGGTGTGTCAAGAAGTCCACCAGCCAGGAGTATGCTGCAAAAATTATCAACACGAAGAAGCTATCAGCGAGAGGTGAGTCCAGCAGGTAGCTTGCGGTTTCCTGTGGCGTGATTCTAAGCGAAAGCGGCTGTTGCTGCTGATTGGAGTTGTCTCACTTCCTTAAGAGCGGCGAGCTTGGCACTCTGTCCTCTCCTTGTCACTTCAGATCCCTGAAAAGCTGGAGGCCACTTGGCAAAGCTGAGCTGCTGTAGACCAAGCCGTACAGTCAATGGCTTTTGGCTGTACTGTATAACCATCTTTGGTTTGTTACTGTTGGTCTCTAAAGGACTGTGCACATTCAGTCTCGCCTAAAATATCCTCTGCAGTTCCAGCACTTTTGCTGGATTAAATACACTTGGGTTTATTGTGGTACCCTTGGAGTATTTGTTTGAACAATATCTGGCATACTTTGATTAAAGGCTGACGTCTTCAACGATCCCAAATCTGAACTTTGGCTGACCGGGTCTTGCAGGCTGTGTCTGTAGGATGCTCTCTCAGAGACGAGCCGTTTTTAATGTTGTGGGAATTGTATTAAAAGGTTGCTAGCCATATTTCTTGATTGCTGTTTTAAGTATTAGTTGTAGGACTTGGGATGCTGTAGCACTTTAGAGAAGTGGTCCTCAGCCCTTTTTAGGTCCTTAGCGCTCAATATTTTGATGAACCAGCATCTACGATGCGCAGATGGGTGTGCAGTTTTTCTTTTAGCTTCCAGTCTCCTTTATGCTGCAGTAACACAACTGTGCAATGGGGAGCCATTGGCAGAGTCTTCAAGATCAGATGCCAAAGCCCTATTTTCTTGAAAATTGTTGGTGTGATCATGAATAGAAACAGTTGCAGTCCGGCGGTCCTCAGTCAAGCAAGGATGACGTCATTACAAAATCGGGCAATAATTGAGCACCCACAGGGCGGTGGCAACCGGATATCCGGCCGGCAACATCTCTGACTGGATAAATGTCTCCAGACCGACCATATCAAGTGTCACCGGCGGGCACCTGCCCGGTAGTCTGGGGCGATGTTCCTTGCGCGGTTGCGCAATCTTTCACATTCTCAGTGCAAGAAAATATGCCTTGGGGTATGCGCAAATACAAGAGGGAACAATGGTTGGGATCGTCAGATTGTTGTCTGATCATCGCTGGGTCCCCGGCCCATGTCAGCCCTCGTCCAGTTCCCACGGTGCTACCATACGATTTCTAACAATCAAACGGTGGCAGTCGGATGGCAGCACAGGGGCAGGAGGGAGGCAGTCTAAAATTTGCCAATCATCAGAAGATTTTAGGGACCTTGGAGACCCCTCCATCAGTCAGTTATCTCTTGTCCTTGTGCGACCTACAAAAGTGCCCGGGCAGCACCTACTCAATGTCAAAAAACTGTCCGGTCGCAACTCAATTTTAACCTTTTCTTAAAACTGTGGCTCTGAACCGATTTTACTGAAAAACTGCCATTTAGGTTGTGGCCCGGTGGCTTTTATTTTGCAAGTGTGACCATAGACTTAGCTTTTGAAGGAAGAGTTTGGCCCAATCCGAATTCAGATTCAGAAGAAAGGAAGAAAAGAATTCAGATTGGGCCTTTAATTCCATCCTCTGTAAAACACTACAGCTGGTTTAAATTATATTTATACGAGAGATTTAGTATAGGAACCATTAAAATGTGATATAGATTCTCCCTTAACCCATGACTGTCAAAGTGGAGGCTAAAAAATTATACGCCAACTTTTACCTCGTCAAACTTTTATGGTGCGACATATAAACGCAAAAAAAGGTAGCTAATGCTGGTATTTTCTAAATATAATGATAAACATGAATCGCCCATTATTAGACAGCTGGGTGCTGAATCTTATGGATTATTATGGTGTGTGGGAACAACTGTTACAATATTTGGAGCAAACTCAGCTGTTTTTTGTCTGCAGCTTTCTTTTATTTTTAAGTCAAATCCTTCGGTTTCTGCAAAAATAAACTTTCTAAATATGTTTTTTTTTGTTAACTTTGGTAGCTTACGAGTTTCAATTTAGCAATCAGTGTAGCCACTTTAAGAAAGTAGTGGATTGATTTTTGACATGTGACTTAACAAACGTCAAGAACGAGTTGGATGTTGTGGAGAGAATCTTCCAAAATAGAACTTCTTTTAGAATCAGATTAGAAATAATAAATATAGGTTGTGTTTGTCTTTCTTTTTCTCCGACCCGCCACCAGGCCGGTATCTTTCTCAGGTGTTGGAGATGAATACTTTAGAGAAGATTACAATAAATAAATGTTATTAATTTGCGATGATGGTCTGAAGATTCAGTTGTGAGATTGTTGCTTTTCCTTTGAGAACCTGTGGCTTCAGGAAGGTAAACGTATGCCCCATGTTTGCTTTGTTTTTGCAAGCTAGAACGTCTTAGAATTCCAGTTTGTGCGTATCATCCTCCTGTTAAGCCCGGTGTGTGTTTTGGTTTTTATTCTGCCGTGTAGCTGAGTCAAGCATGTTTTGTCTCAGCTTCTGTGCTTACCGTATGTGTTTGCAGATGTATTATCCTGAGCCCCCTCATGTCCTGTATGCATGTTGAATGTTCTTGTAAACCATAGATCAGCTTGAACGTTGATGTGAGCTCTGGATCAGTACCATCCTGAACTGTGTAGGCTGTTCTATTTTTAAAATACTGAATACTGGATTGCTCTTTTTTTATTCCTATCCCTTATTTTTATCTTCTTTTTTAGGCTTTTTTCCCCCCTATCATCTTTATTTATGTACAAAGATGTTAAAATCTTCTTTGACCAGCAGATTTAGATCAGGGGTGTGTGTGTTTGTCTCAGCACTGGTCTGGAGCTTGTAGCCCAGCAACAGCAGGGGTGAAACTCTTCATCCCATAGGCTGTCTGGCTGTGAGAACGATAACTTGCGCTTCTGAGTGTCTGTGTGTGTCATGTCATTGTGGTCACAGTTCACACCCTCACACACATACAGATTATGCCTTTTTTCACACTTGCAACAGTTTCATGTGCAGGGGGGCAAAACAAGTATCCGATAGTCACTGATTCTGCAAGTTGTCTCACTTGAAAAGATGAGTTTGGTCTGTAATGTTCATCATAAGTATACTTCAACTGAATGTAAAAAGAATCAAGAAAATCCTATTGTTTAAAAAAAGACATTTGTATAATGGTGCAGAAAATAAATGTTTAGCTTCTACAAACAAGCAAGAATTCTTTACCTCACAGAAACGTTTCTTATTCTTTGAGAAGCTCTTCTATGCTCCACTTGCTACCATTTGTTTGAACTGGTTGTCTGTACAAAGACACTTGTCCACACCCTTGAACAAGTCAGACTAAAACCTCTCCATCATGACTAGGGCTGCCACAAACGATTATTTTAATAGTCGACTAATCACTGATTATTTTTTCCGATTAGTCAACTAATGCGCAAACTGGATGTAAAGCACACATCTTAACCATCATTAGTGTTATACTAACTAAAAATTTGATATATAGCATCCATTATCTGCGATTATGCTAGTGTGAATGCTGTAAGCTGAATTTGGCCGTTGAAGATGTTAGTGCTGATAGCTGAAGATGTGAAAATTGATAGCTAAAAATCACTAAAGCAAATGGCTGAAAACGCTGAAGCTAATAGCTAAAAAATCTGAAGCTAACAGCTGAAAAAGCTGACGCTAATAGTGGAAAACGCTGGAGCTCAAAGCCAGCTACAATATTAGCTTAATGCGAAATTAGCCTAAAAAAATGAAAAAAAGCCTACGTAAGCAAAAAAGAGCTAGCATGCAGCTGGAATATTAGCTAAACTCTAAAATAGTTAAGAAAAAAAAAACGGAAAAAAGCCTACATTAGCCAAAACAGCTAGCATGCAGATGGAATATTAGCTAAACTCCAAAACAGCCTAATGTAACTGAAAAATTCCTAATTAGAAAAAATAGCTAGCATGTAGTTGAAATATTAGCTACATTTCAAATTAGCCTAAAAAACTGAAAAATTTCTAAATTAGCCAAAATAGCTAGCATGTAGTTGAAATATTTGCTACATTTTAAATTAGCCTAGAAAACTGAAAAATTCCCAAAATAGCTAGCATGTAGCTGAAATATTAGCTAAACTTCAAATTTGCCTAAAAAATCTTAATAAATGCAAAAATAGTCCAAAAAGCTAGCATGATGCCAATATAACTTTCTACTTTACTACACATATCGACTAATCGACAATTACGGTAATCAACTATTAAAATAGTCGACGACTAATTTAATAGTCGATTAGTTGTTACTTTATTCTAGAGTGTAGTAAAAGTGCTGGTCAGGCGGGGAATTGTCAGGAAAATGAAGGAGCAGAGAAGAAAAAAACTCAACTATCAGAGCAGCTTTAAGTTCAAACTCAGCTGCATGACAGATGCTTCACTTTATTCCATCAGCTGAAGCTACTAACTAAACATTTGGCCTTTGCGTCAAAATTAGCCGTGGATAAACGAGCTCGACCAGTTTCTGAGCAAACAGTGAGAAAAATCAAAACAAATTTCCACTTCAGATTAAAAAAAATGGGGATTACTTCTGATCATCACTAATATTTATGAAAACTAAAGTGAGTTTTTAGAGGCATTCAGGTGAAAATATTTTGGATAATTGATGTATCACCAAACAAATACAGTATAAAGTGTTAGTTTCAGGTCATGTAAACTTAGATGGTTTGATAATTCCATTTACTCATAAGGTACATTGAGACTCTTAACTAGACAATAATTTAGGAGATTTTTATTCTTTGGTTTTATTGTCCTGGGGAAAATAAGAGAAACGTGTCTGTCTGTCAAGCCCGGGAAACTAGGACTTCCTATTTCTTTTAGACTAAGATCACAAATCCCAAAATACTGGCAACAATAATGCTAGTTTTTCAGCAAATTCAGTAGGTGGCCATGTGGTGGCGTTTGTAGTCAGGAAGTGGGAGTTGCATTTTAACACGCTATGCGGTGGACAAGGAGATTTTAAGAAAGTGGCTCGTCTGGGCACATTTCTAGGTCGCCCGCTGGCAGTTCAGCGACATGAGGGGATGACGCCACTACAAAATTGGGCGGACTGCCGGCCCGGCAGCATCTCTGACTGGACGATGTATAAAGGTCTTTGGACGGCGCTGCTAGCCGCCCGGAGGGTGTATAAAAAGTGGGCCATTTTGCATGCCTGACAGCTGCCTGACTGCCACCATCTACATTAATGACTATGCCAATGATTTAAAAAAACAAAAACAAATGGGTGATTGTTTCATCAACTCATTGAAAGTATACCCAGACATTCACATGCACTCAGTCAGGGTATTGTACTACTACTGCTGGTTGGGTGGGTGCACTCATTCAACCTCTACACACTATAGCGATGCTGTTTCTCTTTATTATTCTTCCTTATTTATTCTTCTGTAAGCTTTTTAATTCGTAAAAACTCGATTACACTTTCAGCAATTTCTGCAATCTTGATATGAAAATGTTCAACATGTTCAGGACATTCCTGCTTGAACTTTTGGTATTCATACATGTTACGTTTTTAAGATTTTACACAATTTGTTATTTTTTTTTTTATTTTTTTTTATTTTTTAGCACCTATGAAAAATAATGAAAAATATGAAAAATCATTTATAATTTCTGCAATTAATGCAATCAAAACATTCAGCATGTTCAGGACATTCATGCTCATACTATTACTTACTATTAATTTTTCAAATTTGATGCATTTTTTTTTATTATTTTACATCAATTTTGCAGTTTTTTTCAAATAATTCTTCAAATATTTGTGCCTTTTCTGCAAATCATGCAAGTTTTGCATCAAAACTTTCAGTGGATTCATGCTTGTACTTTTGGTATTTATAATTTTTCCATATTTGAAATTTTTTTTTGCAATTTTTGCAATCTTTTTTACGAAATCCCTCCAAGTCTTTGTGCACTTTGAAACCTATGTAATATTGGTATCAAAACGTTCAAGACATTCTTGGTATTACTTTTGGTTTTGATACATTTTGCGAAATTGTCAACGTTTTTCGCAATTTTTTCTTTTTTTTTTTTCTTTCTTCAAATTCTTGTGCACTTTTTGCAAATTATGCAAGTTTTCATCAAACCGTTCAGCAGGTTCAGGACATTATACAGAAATTAAAGTTAATTTATTTTCAGCGACCACATTCAGCTAAAAGCATTCACTTCAGCATTATCGCAAATTTTCTAGTTCTTTATAGTCTCTGTTTGGTTATGATTAGTTGCTTGATCTTGAATCTTGAAGATTCTGCCGATGCTTCCCCATCGTGTGGTGTCAATTGTATTTGTGACTCTTGCATAATACAAAACTCTTTACAAATCCAGGCCTCGAGGGCCACCCTCGCCTGGTTTCCCAGAAACCCTGCCTTATCTGCTATAGATTACCTGGATCAGGTGTGTTTAGCCAATATGGAGTTTCATTGCCAGGTTGGTTGGAAACAACGTAGGACACTTGCTCTCCAGGTCTCCTGAATTATCATTTTAGTTTTCTTGCTTAAACCTTTAAAACTTTTGCGTGGCACTTACAGTTGCGTGGAAAAATCAAAGAATTGCTACGCTTTCCTTTGAAATGGAACAACAGGTGGTACCAACAGAACCTTTATTAGGAAAAGCTCCAACCCCAACCTCTCTATGAAAGATGCAGAATCTAATGTAGGTCGCCTGCATTTCACTACCACTTATACTCCTCCTACTATAGATAATGAGGTAAAATATAAATCTACCTGAGATCACCTTTAATCAAGATTAGCAAAACGTTGAGTCCAACTTTTTGTGGGAAGACGCTAACGCAAATGCCATTCAGAGTCAAATCCATCTCAGAGGATGCTGTTATTTTTAGCTCCAGTTATGTTTTGAGTTGAACCGTAAAGTGAGAATATTTTTACACTGGTATTAGGTAAGGCGTTTTGATGTGACTGAAAAAGAAGGGCAGAAAGGGAGAGGCTGGCAGCGCTCGTCCTTCTGCTGAATTATTGAGGCACAAGACAGCTTCCCTCTTTACCCAGCGCAGACGAGAGCCTAAGATTGGCCCCTATGCTGCTTTTCTTCACTTCCGCTTTTCATCTCTTCTCAGGCGTCTTATCTTTTTGGTCTACATTTTTGTTTATCCCCCTTCCTTCTCTCTCCTGTGCTTTCTTTCCCTCTTTTCTACACGGGTGCCACATGGAAGGCCACGCACGGCAGGCGACCTGTTTGTGTGAGCTGCGTTTGAAGCCTTTTGGTGGGATTCTGGTGTGCTCGCTGTAGGCTGGTTGGCGAGGGACAGATAAACGTAGCAGCGCCGCGTGGTGAATGTTTAATGGGACCAACTGTGAATTTTTAATGAGAGGGAGAATGAGGGAGTCGCACGTGAGAACAGAAACATAAAGATATGTAAACAGAGGAAACTATCAGGATTGTACCCTAAACAGTTGTAGTTTGTAGCTACGGTCTTTCCACAGTGTGTCAAGCTTGTGCCTTTTATCTACAAGAATTGTAAAACAGTTTTTATTTTGCCTCTCTGTGTCTGAATGGCATATGGCGAAATTTGAGGCCAAATTGAATCAAAGTTTTATATACC
>NC_050526.1:1120245-1121986 GCF_002922805.2 Oryzias melastigma
TCCACAGTGAGTCAAGCTTGTGCCTTTTATCTACAAGAATTGTAAAACAGTTTTTATTTTGCCTCTCTGTCTGAATGGCATATGGTGAAATTTGAGGCCAAATTGAATCAAAATTTTATATACCAGCAGGGTTTGCCAAAAGGGGAGATTCTTACTTCAGAGAATGTTTGATGATTTTACGCTAGAATGTGAAACTAAGTTGTTTTTGTCGATAGTAATAACTTATGATCCAAATGGGAAGTATGTTCAGACCAACAGTTACATGTTGGTCTTTATTGATTTGATTTTCACAATTTTTAATTTGCCTAGTATTTAATTTTGATTAAATGCTGAAACAAGTAAAAGGAAATGGTTTAAGTAGAATTGTATGTACCGTATTTTCGGGAGTATAAGTCACACTTTTTGGAGAAAAGTCTAACATTTTAGAACATCTCCTCCACGCTAAATAAATAAATTCACACAAATACAAATCTTTTGATCTGTGTAAGAAAAATATCAAAGTTTAAGAGGAAAACAATCAGATTCTCTTCCATGTTTGTTTTGAACACTTCTTCTGCTGCTGTCAGTCTCAAATACGTTGGATGCAGCGCCCTCTAGTAGTTGTTAGAGTGAACAACCGCTAAAATACAACTGGTGTTTACTGGGAAAATAACAAATACACAACCTTTTGGATGAAAAAAAAAAGTAAATGAATAAAACGCAACTAAGTCGCATCCCTGGCTATTCTATGAAAGAAAAAAAACTGTGACTTATACTCTAGAAAATACGGTAGTGCCTCTTCTTAATAAAACACAGTAGCTGTTTTGGACACTTATTGGCTAAAAATCTTAAACAAGTTCAAATATTTTTACCTCCTGACGCCAAAACGGGTTAAGGAGGTTTAGAAAGCATTTTTGGAACCTTTTTGTTGCAAGAAGGATTTAAATGTTACCTGTCAATCAAAATAAACACCCCCTTCCTTTCCCTTTAATTGTATTTAATGTTGATGTCAAAAACCACGCAGGACTGATACGGTAGGTGTGGTTATTTGGTGAATTACCTCCAATACTTTGTATTTTCTGACAAACAGTAATTCTGAAGTCAGTTATCACTTTACAGGTGTATTCAGTCTGGAATAGTCCATTGGTTGGATCCAGTCTTCTTAATTTGGTCCGGATTGAGCCCTGAACCTTGTGCTTGGTCAAGTGGACTTTTATTTTTCGCACTAAAGCTTGTAACCAAAAACCATGTGACTAAAGATCTCTTCAGTCATTGGCCAGGATTTATGAGGGCGGAGAGAAAGCATAATGGAAGTCCTGCGCTTGCAATCCTTGTCGGAATAGTTCACTGATTCAAACTTTCGGTACGGCAGAGGCTATGACAGCTATGAAGGTGCGCTAATAAGTGTTTATGACATATAGATTGCCGGGGAAAATTTCAAAGAGTTGCTGTGTCTCATCGTTACTCCACTACTCTTTTACGTCCCATAATTCCCGGCTACAGTGGCCGTTTTGGTTCAGTTGTTCGAGCACAAAGCCTATTAAGACTGAGGAAGCTCTGAGCGAACCAGAGTTCAGTCCAGCGGTTTCTGATTCTCGACCAGGGTCCGCTTGGGTGTATTAAGAGTGAAAATATGTTCCGAATTATCGGGGGAAACAAACTCTGGTTCACTTTAAGCAAACCAAATATGTATGACACATAATTGTGATTCCTCGTTGGAATAAATCCTTAAAACTTTGAGTGGAGCTTTGCCTGTTTTTTT
>NC_050526.1:1122029-1136230 GCF_002922805.2 Oryzias melastigma
ATTTATACTTTTTTTATTTTGTTTCTACGTGTTTGATCTTTTATTATAAAACTTAAAACAAAACTTGAGATTTTTGCTGTAAAAAAATGCCAAAATTCAACTCTTAGAATTTAGTTTTTTGGACAATTTCAGGTGCAAGTATTTAAAAAAATATTAGCTGATTATCAGGATCTGTTGCATTAGACAGGAAAATATCAGTTATCGGTTGTAAGAAGTCATTATTATGCATCAGTCTGAATACACCCTAAAACTCACTTATCTTAGAAATGACCCAATTATTACATTTTGAGCCAAAGTTGGCTTAGATTTGTTGATAGCTTTATTGCGTTGAAACTTTGTTTTGATTTTTTTTTTTTTAATTGAAACATTGAGAACTTTTTTATTAATTAAAAATATTTGGATGTATGTTGGGGAAAAAAATGTAAGGAGTGATGGAGAGATAACTTTGTCACATCTGTAGTTTTTTTGTCTGCTGATGCTGGATACTAAGTGTTTGTACGTTCATCTCAGGTGTGTTCTGCAGTTATGAAGGTGCTTACACTGTTAAAAAAATTAATAAAGGTTTATAAAACCTCAAAACTGAAAGACAACTGACTGCACTAAATTTTTAGGTTGTAAAATCCAACTCAGACTAAATTTTCAGTCTACAAATAAACATGACTTCAAAACTTATTCAAGAAAATTGAAAATATTAGTGACTTACAGGAAAGAAAATATTTTACATGTATAAAATGGAGAGGACTAGAAAACTCTGTCAGCTTGATGCATAATATTGGCAGTATACTCCAATATAATATTTATTGTGTTGTAATTAAAGTTGTACCACAGCCATAAAATGACTGATAAATGAAGTGGATGACATTGATTTATCTATTTATTGCACATGTTCAAAGTTTGTAGAGTTACAACACCTGGATTTTTAATAAGCATTTTTTTTTAAATCTGTAATCACTTTTTTAATATAAAAAAACATCCTGGACGTTTTAGAAAGTAGATTGTAAAGAAGATTGTGTTTTGTCAAACATAAACCTTTGAAGGAATGATTGAATTTTTTGATTTAGTGACTGAAACAAGATGGAAGCAGTAATGAAATCTTTCTCTTAGGGGCTAGTTGTAGTTTTTATGGACTTCAAAATTTAACAAGAAATAGAACTGGTTTCAGACTGTTGCAGTCGTGTGTGTTTTGGGAATTTAAAGGATGTTTTTGGAGAAAATATGTCGATGTGTTGCCTTGATAAATTTAATAATTATTCAATTCAATGCATTTTAGGCAGGGTTTTTCTGAGAAAAACAACAATAAGCTGCATGGCTACAAATGTAGAGTAATAAATACAATTTACATTAAAAGGTTTTATTAAAACAAAAAAAGTTTCCCGGTTTGTTGCTGGTTGGTGTTATGAACAGGAGCTGCTGTGAGGTTGAAAAAGCTGCTAAAAATAGAGACGCTGTGTATATTGGTGTGCTGTTTTTATCTTTATTTGTTTATTTTTAGTTGAGTGTGTGTGTGTGGGTGCTGGTTACCTCATGGTTTGTGTCGCTGCTTCAGACATAAAACTTTACGGACATAAAAACACAATCTACCAACGTTTGTATTCCAAGAATGGGATTCACATAAGCAACAAATTGTGATTCTTTGGCTTTGATTGATTCAATTCTAATATAAATTTTACAATTTTTTTCTTTATCTGTTATCTTAAAGAGGATGTTTCAAACACGGGTTGCATTCAACCTAAAATAGGTCCTGGACTCAGTTTCCATGGATAGAGAATGCAAATAAATGTTCTCACCTTCATTTAGTTTTGTTTGCTTCTATATACAGTTCTCTCTGTAACAGATTGAAACAGACCAGTCGGGTGGAAAAAAATCAGGTAGTGACGAGACTTTTAAAGTCCGCTGTTTCAATCCATCTATTGTCTTGACCCACTAAGATCAGGATTGGAAATTAACACACACCAGACACCAATTGCAAACAAATTTCCTGCTTGGGGAGTACAATTTAGAAAGCTAGCAGCCACATTTGGAGTAGATGTTTGCACCAAATTAGTTTTTTAACCCTCTTTTAAGTGATGTATTCATTTTTTTTTTTTAGTGCTCCTCTTTTGCCATCTTTATGCAAGACACACAAGCACTAAACAAGAACTCCACCCCTTATGTCACTTCTGGTAATTTTAATAATATTTGTTTATGGTGTATTTAGATCAGACAGATGAAGTTTGAAGTCCTACTACAATGATTTATATATATATATATATATACATAGTAATCATAGTTAAAAATGTCATAGGGGGACTTTAAACACAATTTCTTCTATTGATCCAAAGGAGATCACTTAAGGCAAGACCCATGAATTTATGATGGACTTAAACCAGGGGTATCGAACTCAATCGCACAGGAGGCCAAAATCCAAAACACACCTTAGGTCGTGGGTTGAACAGGATAAACATTAACTGAACACTCTAAAACTACATTTTTAAAACCGTAACTTTTTAACATAATTCTGAACTAGATATATAGCATTACCTGCGATAATGTTAGTGTGAATGTTGTAAGCTTAATTGTGAAGATGCTAGTGCTGATAGCAAAAGATGCTGAAATTTATAGCTAAAAACGCTAAAGCTGGTAGCTGAACATGCTAATGCTGAGAGCTAGCTAAAATATTAGCTAAAAGCCAATTAGCCTAAAAAAGTAGTTTAGTCAAAGCAGCTAGCATGTAGCTGAAATATTAGCTAAACTCTAAATTAGACAGAAAAAAAACAGAAAAAACCTAAATTAGCAAAAACGGCTAGCATTTAGCTGAAATATTAGCTAAACTCCAAAACAATCTAAAAAAACAAACAAGAAAAGCATAAATTGCCCAAAAAATATAGCATTTAGCTGAGATATTAGCTAAACTCCATAACAGCATAAAAAGCATGCAAAAAAGCCTAAATTGGCCAAAACAGCTAGCATGTAGCTAAGCTTTAAAATACCCTTAAAAAAATCTTGGTAAAAGCCAAAATAGTCTAAAAAGTTAGCAGAATGCCAATTTTTAAAACTTTAAAACTATTACTTTTTAGCATAAATATGAATAATAAAAAGGCAGGAATATTATTCCAAAATTAATCAACTTAAAACTTAATTAATATGTTCAATGTTCATTAATGTTTAATATTTTACCCTCCAGAATAATATATTTTGCACAAGTTACAACTAAGCGCAAAATAACATTGTGGCAATAATAACAAAAAAATAAAATGATCTGGAGGGTGATATACAATCGGATTTGGCCCCCAGGCCTTGACTTTGACACGTGTGACTTTACAGTATGTTTCCACACGGTGGTCAAGGTCAGATTTTGTTTATTTCATTGCATATTTAGAACAATCAGATTGAGATCGACTGCCAGGGTGATTTTAGTGCCTGGATTTGTTGGACACAGAGACTGAATAGAGACACACCAGTATTATCAAATTGTTATTGGAGTTTTAAATTGACATTTATGGGTATGTGACAGTGAGACTGGCTACCAAACTAAAGTTATTGGTGATATTAAAGCTGTCAAAAGGGTAAAGAAAAACATTTACTCCTGCTTGGGAAAGGGGTTGGTGTTTATGTGTCTTCTATTCCTCAGACTGTTATGGTTGCCAGGTATTTATTATGTATTTATGAGTTTCCATGGAGTTAGTTATTCTTTTTTTCTTTGCTTGTTAAATCGCTGTATCAGTCCCATCGTATTTGCCTTTCACACATATAACACCCATCTCCCAGTTGGCTAATATTAGTGCAGTTATCAGAAACTTCTGCCTAAAGGATGTCACTTAGTTTGCATATTTAAACATTTCAGCGGTGCGTGCTTTTGGCGGATTATTTTACGACATGCAAAGCAGGTTTCATTAAAAAAAAAAAAAACGACACCTTCACCCGGCTTAGTTGTAATTACATGGAAGTGCAAATTCACACACGCATTCACATAAACGCCTTGATCTGTTTAAATATTTGTTCACCTTTTGTTGTCAGCGTCTATACAAGGGTTCTGGGAGCAAGGCTGCTGTTTTCCCAGCAGTAGGATGTTTGACCAGCAGATAAAAACACTCCCAGAGGTGACCAGTTTTGCTGATTGTTGCATGCTTTTCTTCCTGTGTAATGATAGCAACTGGTGCTTGGCTTCTGGCTGTTGGTCAAGTTAAAGTCATTTGATAATCTCACTTAAATCTGCTTTGTAGCTTTAACAAAAGCCTGGAGGACTCCTGGGAGAATGCTCAGCGCAGTTTGGTTTGGTTGAAGTGTGCATCCCGCCGACTGGCTCGCCACCAGAACAGTTGGTGGATTTGTGTTTGCTTCCAAGGTTACAATCCAAACATCCCTTCACAATAAAAGTCTGCCCACTTTGAAAGGACCAGTCAAGGCCTTCGGGTTTGACATACTGAAATTCTCTGCTTGAGATGATCAATTATTATTACAGTTAAGAGATACCACAGAAGGAATTATAGATACTTGTTTGCTTGTCTGGAATACATTTTACTCATTTGATGAGTTTTATTAATTATTTTTAAGAACTAGAAAGTTTTTACATCCCTTTTTTTGACAAGAATGCAATTTTCTGGGTTGATAGGGCTGTGGATCGTCACTTAGGAGGCGAAAAGATTCAATTCACGAATCAAATTCAACGATTAACAAATCAAATCACAATTCCTACTTTTTAATATAGTATTTGTTGCTGTATGTATGTCTTTTTGCTGGATGTATAAAACTAAAATTATATGTATTAAATCACCATCATTTATATCTTTATTTAGAACAGCAGATCAGAATCAACAAAATTGATGAAAACACAAAGATTTAGACAGAAAGAAATGGAGTTTGTCGCTCTAAGCTATTTTTTTTTTTGGTGAACTTGATGGTTAAGTAAACATAACATTGATATCACTGTCGCTTTTGATCTTTTTATAGCAAATTCTACAAATGTATTCCACATTCTTAAAGTTCTGCAATTCTTTAAGTTCTAAAGTGTTGCATATCAGTGTAAAGCTGTCATGAAAAGCAGCTTTTCTTCTGCAGAATTAGCTGATTCATGCTGATTACGTAACATATATTAGAAGTGTGACGCTGCTTTTCTTTGCTTTCCTTTTCATGCTTTGGGTAAAGAGTTACTGGAATCCAAAGAATGTAAACACCTGAGCTAAAGCTTGGGTATCAGTAAATGGAACGTCAGTCTGTTTTTTGTTTTTTTCAAGAAAAAAACAAAAAAAACCCTCATTAGTTTTACTTTGAAAATAGGAAGCTACACCGACATTTTATTTTGAGACAATAGCGCTGCACATTCGACTTATTTTCAGTTTATAAACTTAAAATTCAACATTAATTTGCATTTCAGAGCAATAAATACATTATTCCTGATTTGTATTTTTACTACACTCTACTACTATTATATTTGTAAAGATTGCGAATCAGTGATCTTCTATGTCACAGATATTCGTATTTGAATTTTTAGGAGTAAATTGCAAGTATCCAAGTACTTGGATACTCCTTACAGCCTTATGGGTTGATGTGTAATTCTAATAATTCTTCTATTATTGATACACTCTATGCAATATAGTCATCAGGAGGATGCCAAAATATCAATATTGCGATATATCGTGATATTTAGTCCTGCGATTGATTCTTGATGGGTTCTCACCAAATATCGATCTTTTATTTTCGTTTGAAGAGGATATAGAACGTTGTATTCGTTATATCCTTTGGTGAGACGTTCCTTTGGAGGTAGATATCAAGACTGACTGTTGCGAGCACATTATGTGGCAGCTACTTGAATTATTTAATTTTTGCTCAGTTTTTTACAACAATTTTGCACTAATTAGAGGCACTGCTGTTCATGTTTACTATTGTTAACACTGAATTTTACAGATATTTCCAATTCAATTGGTGTCAATGCTAGTCGAAGACATAGTATTACTGATTTCTGCAATGTTGTACAAATTATGTAAGACACAAGTTATTTATTATGATTGTTTTTAAGCTAAAAAATAATGGGTATATATTTTCCCCAAAAATATATGTTCTTCTATATAATGTGATATCGCATTATCGTGACATCATCTATATTGTGAGCCATGTATCGCGTATCACATCGTATTGTGAGGTTCCCAATGATTCCCACCATAATAGTCATATTTCTTTAGGACTAAGAGAATGGAAGTAAGAAACAGACTAAGTCATGACCACATGTACTGTTTAATAGTGCTGGGCGATATTGACAAAAATGTATATGACGATATAAAATATTTTATATCACGATAACGATATATATCACGATATACAACAATAAAGAAATGAAAAAAATTCATATCTTACTTTTCTGACTATTTTAACTAACATAACTGAATAGTCTCAATTAAGACTGACTGCATCGCTATATCTTGTCTGTATGTCGTAGAACGTAAAGCAGTTTTACGTCGCAAAACCACAAGATGGAGTTTCTTTATGAAGAATCTCTCTTTAATTTGTCGTTATTTTCACTTTTATACATTTTTTGTGTCCACACTCACAAGGCAACACCTGCGCAATTGTCTCGGTCTATTTAATGATATATTTGGGGTAATAACTGATCAAATTAGCTTAGAGCCGATATAGACAATAGAGGATAAATGCCACGATAGACACTTTTCTTTCGCCCACATGATATATATCGTCATATCGCCCAGCACTACTGTTTACCATTGAATATTTCTTAATAAGCTGCTTTTACAAACACATACTGAACAAGGCTTTATAGCTGTTGCTTTTACCACTTATTTTTTCACTGGCTACATTTTACATTCAACACACTTTAACACATGACTGGATTCCTTCATTATTGAGGCTAAGGTTTACTTCATTGTATAATACAACAATGACGTGTTAGGTCTGATCTGTCAGACTTGACACATGTCTCTTTGGAATGAATAACCTCTCATGTGTGATTAGCTATCACCAGGCAAGTATCAAGGCTGCACATCAATTCCAAAGACCTTGGCAGTGATAAGTGTTGGCATAAATCTTTCCAACAGCTGTAGCTGAATTCATTTGCTTTACTGGTTGTCCATCATCCATTTGGGATTTTTTTCCCTACTCACATATTCTCATAATAAAAATATTTTATGAATGTATATATATATTTTAGTTTTTATAGTATTTTTAATGATTCACATGTTACTTTAACCCAACAAAAAACTGCTAAAAAGCACTGTAAACAGTCTAAAACATTAATATTTAAAGCAGTCAGTCAATTGGCTTCTATAGTAGCTGTTACTCAGTAGATTAGTGAACAGTTTTAAAACCTTAAGTTAAGCTTGTTGTTTCCTGCTGAAGAGCATTGTCGACCTTTTAAAGTCAATTAGATCTGTGACGAATGGAACAACCATTTTCTATGGTAATGATTACAGAATGTTTTTTTAAAAAAAATCAGGTTTTAAATACATGAGATTGGGTTTTTTCTTTAACACAGTGTAAAGATGAAAGTTTGTTTTTTTTCAAAATGTCTTGCAAAATGATCTAATATTGAAAGTGACTTTGTGCACAAACAAGTCTGTCATGGTCCTTACAGTTCATCCCAACCTGTTGAAGTTTAAAAATATAAATATTTTGACCTCATTTGCTTTGATTAACTGGATCCGTGTTGTTGGAAAGAGGTGTGTTACTGAAGAACAGTTTGCATGGACTGATACTATAAGGTTTCACGTCATAATACTTACCCTTCCACTGTTGAAAAGCCCTTTACGTCTTTACTTGCTGGATGGCCTTTTACTCCAATTTATTATTTTAAAAGATCAGTACCTATAAGAACATTAGTTTGGGTTCATTGGACAAAAATGATGAGACGATGATGCAGCACTAATGCTGAGGATTTTCTCTGTTCAAATCATGTGAAACACGAAGGTTGGAAAAGGTTTGTGTTCAGTCAGTAGTCGTAGAATCGTTGAAAAAAATGCATTACAAAAGAATACAACCCTACAAAGTACAAAATACACAATGAACTGGAATAAGAATTACAACAAACAAAATTGTGGAGTTTATTCTTGCAAACTTTATTCTATTCATTTCCAGATGTTACAAAAGCTTTTTTCCAATTTTGTCCCTGAGTAAGTCTTTTCAGAATATGTAAATTTAAGCAAAACTACCCTGGAGTTGACCATTGAAATTTACGCTCTAACACCAACACACTTTGCATTACTCTGTATAATTGTGTTGATGTGGCGTGCTGATGCCCAAGAGAATTTTAGACGTCACTGAGTGAAGTTTAAGCATAACCAACAAAACTATCATTGCTAAAAATGTGACTATTTCATTCCGTTACGTCCCGCTGCTCCTGTGCCACAACTTTTCAACATGCCCTGCCATTCTGCTCATCTGGCAGTTGGGGCAAATGATAGGTATAGGAGGAAGAGGAGGCCTGGCCAAGGTAGGGAGAAGAGTAATTCTGCCACAAACGATTGTTTTAGTTGTCGACTAATCACTGATTATTTTTTCCAACTAGTCGACTAATCAGGTCATGCATAAAGTGAATGTAAAACACACATCTTGACCATCATTAGCATTAAACTAACTAAAAACTATATATAATATAGAATGCTGCAAGCTGAATTTGACACTAAAGATGCAAATTATGATAGCTGGAGATACTGAAGTTGATAGCTAAAAACGCTAAAGCTGATAGCCAGCTAAGATATTTGTTAAACGCCAAACTAGCCTAAAAAATAAAATAAAAAAAAGCGTAAGTTAGCCAAAACACCTAGCATGTAGCTGAAATATTATCTAAACCCCAAAACAGCCTAAAAAACAAACAAGCCTAAACTAGCCAAAATAGCTAGCATGCAGTTGAAATATTCGCTAAACTCCAAAATAGCCTAAAAAAAACAAAAAAGCCTAAATTAGCTAAAATAGCTAGCATGTAGCTGAAATATTAGCTAAACTCCAAAATATCCTAAAAACCTTAATTAATGTCAAAATAGTCCAAAAAGCTAGCATAATACCATTATAACTTTCAACTTTACCACACTCTGACTCTAGATAATAGAACTCAACGAATAATCGACTTTTAAATTAGTTGTCGACTATTTTAACGGTTGATTATTTGTTGATTAATCAACTAATCGTGGCAGCGCTAGAGCAGAGCAGCAGGCTGTGTAGCATTTGTAGCATTTACTTTGAGTTGTGCTGGTGTGTTTTGTTCTCTTCTTCCTCAGTCCTTTTACACTCCTGAGTTTTGCTATTTTAGTTTGGGGTTTGACCTTGGTAGTCTTGATTTGTGGGCTTTGTTTATTTGTTTTCTTTAGGTAGATTTCTTCATAATTATTTTCACACAGTTTAAGGAATTTTGCTTCCATCTGTTGAGTTCTGACTATGACCCTGCCAGGTTTGTCTATTGGATCCACCACTGCAAATCCAACCCCCATTTAGTTGTCTGATAACTAATAAAATACTTAATCAGAGTGATAGAAGATAAGAGATTTTCAGGTCTTTGTTTGGTTTCATTGCACATAAACATAAGGAAAAGAGGTCATTGCTACAGAAATACCAGATTACTACTGTTTGGTTGGCAGATAAAAACAATAAATTCAAGTTTTATTACTTTTTTATGACTTTATATGCCATCCATCTTATACTTCTCCATTTTTTTATTTACACCCCTGCTTTGTTGGCCCACTGACATGACACTTGCCTTCTCACATAAACACAGTTTGACTGGACTCAGCCCTTTTGTGGAATCTAATAAATCTCTCAAAACATTGTTGGAATTTCGCTTCCATCTTCTGTCTTGCATCACCATCTCTAATCGTCTCGCGTTTCCGTGGGTTAGCATTGTCTCATTGTTTTTCTGTCTCTGCTTGATGATGCAGGCTGAGCCAGGCCAATGTGATTCAGGGTTGTAAGCCGGTTGAGGATTGGTTCTATTTATAGTCCTGTCTGCTCTGTGTCACATTGACCCTTAGTCTGTCTCTTTTTCTCTTTTGTTGTGCTCGTTGGTTTTTTGTCAGTCTGCCACTCATAAAGCTCATTATCTGGGAGCTGGTACTTTAAAAAGTTCATCATGCTCAGTGTCTCAGTAATTGGAATTTCTTTGAGATGCTCTCACTGGTATTACCTCATTCTATCTTTTAAGATTGTTTTTCCCTTAAAATGTGGTTGTAAACTAAATAAACATTGTTTTTTTTCTTAATTAAGACTAGTCGCATATCCCAAAATGCCACCTTGCAGTGACCTAAATGCAAGTTAATACAAATACCCATTAGCATACCCATAGATATCCATCCCTAGTCATCCCTAGTTGATATTATCAATATTGATCATTCTTATGGATAACCATAGTTTTAATACTGCTAACTCATTTAAGATAAAATATTGTGAGGCCTTATTCACAACTGTCCTTACGTGTGGATATGGGCGGTCTGCGGGCAAAACAAAAATGGTCACGGGTTTCTCGCACAAAAATCACGGTTGTAGACCGCTAGGTGGGCCAAATTTTTTTCTACGAGCGTGCTGCGATCAACAGGTTGCAGCGAATACTTGTACAGCATACACGGGTAATTTAGAGTGAAGTAGTTCAGACGCAGGTCTGTCTTGAAAATATCTCTTATTTTTCCACCCCAAATCCAACTATTGTGCAAGAGGCTGTTCACGTGCTTACTCTGCACAGCTTTGCCCATTTTTCGTCCCCAGATACCCCATATCTAGCTGTAAGCAGAGTTGTGACTAATGCTTTACTAATGACTGAGTGTGTCTTAAGGACACCATACAGCATCACCCATGAGTCACAGGTGCGTGTAACTTACATTGGCCTTAGAGCTACCTCATGATACACTTACCTGACAATTTCCATTTTCAACTACCCTCAAGGGAACCACAAGACACACCTGCACTCCCCTTATAGTGCAACTTGAACAGGCTACTCCTCTTTTCAACTCTCCTCGGGCCTGGGTAACCCAGAAACTCACAACACCTGTCCAGGTGCATGTGATTATATTTAAAGGTGACCCCTAAGAACGTACCTTGACTTGCAGATTTACAAGTTGTAGGTGTTATACAAGACGGTTGATGGTGTAGGCTGTCAAACTATCAATACTGTTTTGAACCATAGCATGTGAACAAAACCATGTGACTAAAGAGCCCTTCAGTCATTGGGTGGAAACTACAAGGTCAGGGCAAAGCAACAAGAAAGAATAGTGGAAGTCTTACGCTTTGCAATCCTTGTTGGAATAGTTCACTTAGTTAAACTTTATATTTAGCGGATCAATTTTAAACGTCTGAATCAACGTCAGGTACAAGTCGGAAGGATGCTGCAAGGTGGCTACTGAGAAGGCAACGGCTATGAAGATACGCTAATAAGTATTTACGACATACTGTTTGCCAGGAAAACCGTGGGAGACGCATTGTGTATTAGTTGTTTTAATGAGTCATCCAACCAAATTTCAATGAGTTGCTGTGTCTCATTGCTACTCCATTACATCCTGTAATACCCGACTACGGTGGCACTTTTGGTCCAATTGTTCCACTCTGACCAAGAAGCTGATTGAGACTGAGGAAACAGAGCGAAACACCTCAAAAGATGGTCTCGAAAGACCAGGAACCGCTCCCAGACCAGGGTCGCTTGGGTGTATCAGACTAAATATTTGTTCTGGATTATCGGGGAAAACGAGCTATAGTTCACTTTAATTGATCCAAATGTGTCCAGTCTGAATACATCCTTAGAGATTGGATAAGAACTCTGAAAATAACTCCCATCATCTTAAAACATATCTAATTTTTGTAGTCACTTGGTAGACTTGTAACTCCCCTCTGTTAATTTATTGTTTTACAACATGATGGCCTAAAATATTTAACTCAATTATTTATTTATATATATATTTATTATCTCAACTATTGCACATTTGTAACATTGCATTTTTAAGATGGAAACCTGAGCACCTGTAGTAGCCAACTGTGTGTCTAAGGTATGGGTGGAGTGAGGACTGATGGGTAAACAAACACCTTAGGTTTGTAGTATTTATGTCAAGATAAACACTTTTTGGACAGTGTTGAGTTCCAAAGTCTGCTCTCTTCTGTTTTGTTTAATAACTTTAGTGGCCTGTAGTGCTTTTGATACTTTTGTGCTTTCCGAAAATCATGTTCCTTTATACTCTGAAGCTGTAATGTTACTTTAAAACATGTTTACTTTTTGTTTTTTCATGCTTTGTATGTAAATGTTTCTCAACAAAAATAATATTTGAGTAAATTGGCTTTAAATTGTGTTCCTGTCATCAGCATCCCCTTTTTCAGTGAAGAGGTATACTTTACAGAACTATCTTTATATATATATATATATATATAATATTCATAGAGTATATTCTTCTGTGCATGCACCTTGTGCCATATATTCCTCAGCATCAGCATAGCTTGTAGTGCCTGATCTCTTTGTTAACAGCTTCCTTTACCACTTGAGTTTGTTTTTCTGCAGTTTTGGCACGAGCAGCAGGTTTTTTAGTCAGAGGCACACCCAGTAGTCTCCAGTGTGTTTGTTTCAGGAAAAGTCTTGTGTAATTACTAAGTGGTCTGAAGCAACAATGCTAAGAGCTATGCTTTTAGCTGAGTGCCCACAGTGCTGTTTTCAGTGTCTTGAACGCTGCGTCGCTAAAAGTTTAAGATGGAAACTCTTTACCAACTAATGGTATTTCCGAAAGGAAAGGATGTTTATGAAATTATTTGAGCTGATCCAACATTGTGTATTTATTCTTGTTTAGTTTGCAATTTAGTAATTTCATAGTTCGTTTTTTTTTTTTTTATTATTATTTATCTACTGTAATAAAAAAACATAAGCATTAGGCATGCTAGCACTCCTGTGTTCTGATTATTGCTGTGGACTAATGCTGCCACAAACGATTATTTTAATAGTCGACTAATCACTGATTATTTTTTCTGATTAGTTGACTAATTGGGTCATATGCAAAATGGATGCAAAGCACAAATCTGAACCATCATTAGCTTTATGCTAACTAAAAACTAGATATACAGTATAACTTTACCTGCGATAATGCTAGTTTGAATGCTGTCAGCTGAATTTGGCCTCTGAGGATGCCTGTGCTGATAGCTGAAGATCCTGAAATTGTTAAAGCTAATAGCTGAAAACGCTAAAGCTGATAGCCAGCTACAATATTAGTTACATGTAAAATTAGCCTGAAAGAAGCCTAAGTTAGCCAAAACAGCTAGCATGCAGCTGAAATATTTGCTAAACTCCAAAACAGCCTAAAAAGGTTACGTTAGCTGATACAGCTACCATGCAGCTGAAATATTAGCTAAACTCCAAAATAGCCTAAAAAGCTGAAAAATTCATAAATTTACCAAAATAGCTAGCAGGTAGCTGAAATATTAGCTAAACTCCAAAATAGCATAAAAAGCTGAAACAATCCTAAGTTTGCCAAAAAAAGCTAGCAGGTAGCTGAAATATTAGCTAAACTCCAAAATAGCCCAGAAATGTGAAAAATTCTTAAATTAACCAAAATAGCTAGCATGCAGCTGAAATATTAGCTAAACTCCAAATTAGCCCAGAAAATTGAAAAAATCTTAAATTAACCAAAATAGGTAGCATATAGCTGAAATATTAGCTAAATTTCAAATTAGCCTAAAAAGCCTTAGTCCAAAAAGTTAGCATAATGCCAATATAACTTTCAACTTTACTACACTCCGACTCCATATAATATAAAATAACGACTAATCGACTATTAAATTAGTCATCAGTTATTTTAATAGTCGATTAGTCGACCTATCGTATCAGCCCTACTGCGGTCCTCCTCCAAATGAGTAATAAGATGAATCAAACAATTATTTTGGCTTTTATTCACACATAACTAAAAAATGCACAAGGTTTATGGGGAAGGCTATTCTGGATGTACTTGATGTGTTTAATCAGTGAATGCGTTATCATGGTGAGACCCAGGAATGCAGGTAAAATCGGTGCATGGCAACTGCCGTCTGCGTTGGCTCTGGCTGCTCAGTTCGTGACTGTCTGATCCCCAAGAGTCGGGCATCTCAATTATCTCTGCAATGTGATTGTTTGTAAAGACAGACGGTAACAGGCCTAATGGTGTTATGTCAAACCTTTATTATGCATGCTGGAAACAAATGTTGGGACAACAGTTGATGAATGAAGAAGCTGCTTAAAGTCTGTGACAAAGTATTTGTTTTCATTCTCTTTTCAGCTGATGGAAATGTAC
>NC_050526.1:1136354-1137912 GCF_002922805.2 Oryzias melastigma
AAGCTGCTTAAAGTCTGTGACAAAGTGTTTGTTTTCATTCTCTTTTCAGCTGATAGAAATGTACTTTTCATTAAAAAAATAAAAAGTGGATGTTGGAAGAAAAATCTATCTATGAATTCCTTCATTCCCCTTGTGGTGTTCTTTTCAAAGGGTAACCAAGTGGGGCAGTTGGAGGATGACTCCATTCTCAGCCCAGATTTGTAAATGCCAAAAAGAAGGCGGGGCTATTTGAGCCGGACTAGGTGTGGCTTGGATCTATGATTGACAGGTTAGCTTTATGTAGCTGTAACACTAGAAGGTGCAGTTCTTGCACTATTTACAGCTTGGTTTTTAGAGATACCTCGTTTCAACCTGTAGGGGGCAGCACACAGATGGTTTTTGACTATATTTTCAGTATTTATAACACGTTTATTTTAATTTGTCAAAAAAATTGGCAACAAAACCCCATTTATAGAGGTCAACAGTTGAAAAAAGTTGATTTTGTGTTAGGTTACCCTTTAAAGTGCATTAATGAATATATAATATATATATAATCAATATATATTTCAGTGCAGTGATGCATACTCTTTTCTGTTATTACTCTGGGTCTCTAAAGAGCAGAAAAGTGTTTTACATCTGTGTGTATGTGCATACACTACACTCACTATGTGATAAACTAACCCAACAAGGCAAAATATGCATTTATTTAAAAACAAGATGTTTTTTATGTCTTTGTGTCTTAGAAAGACGGAGAACTGTACCACAAATGTTTTTTTTTTAAATACTTGTACTTTTATTTGTACTGTGAAGGTCCATTGAAAGTGAATTTTCAGGGACGCTCTGTTCACATTTGCACAGTTCCACATTCATACTATGTTTAGTACAACCACAGATCAACCTGTGGTCACTGAGCAGCTCCAATGGAGCACTTCAGCCACCACAGCCAACCACGGTGCTGTAATGGGTTTAATCCTGTCAGTACTGGAACTTGTTTGTTTTTATGCAGCTAATGAGTTTTTAAGTGTAAAGAACTCAGGTCACCAAATGGGGCAATCCAGACCTTTAAAATCCAGAATCACCTGGTTTTGTTACAATTGACCAAGATGCTGGTGTCTGTCAAAGATAAACAATGATTCACCAATCACACTACGTGAGGATCCTAGCCCGCCCGAGTAGTGCTGCCAAAAAAGATTATTTTAACAGTCGACTAATCACCGATTATTTTTTCCATCTAGTTAACTAATGGGTCCATGCGCAAAGTGGATGTAAAGCACACCTTTTAACCATCATTAGCTTTAAAGTAACTTAAATCTAGATATATAGCATACCTATGTTAATGCTAGTGTGAATGCTGTGAGCTGAATTTGGCAGCTGAAGATGTTGAGTTAGCTAAAACAGCTAGCATGCAGCGGAAATATTAACTAAACTTCAAGTTAGCCAATAAAACCTGGAAAACTCCGAAATTAACCAAAACAGCTAGCATATAGCTGAAATATTAGCTTAACTCTAAATTAGCCACAAAAAATGATAAATTCCAATATTAGTAAAAATAGCTAGCATGTTGCCGAAATACTAGCTA
>NC_050526.1:1137919-1145043 GCF_002922805.2 Oryzias melastigma
AAATTAGCAAAAAAAAAAACAAAAAAAAACATTAATTAGCCAAAACAGCTAGCATGTAGCTTGAATATTAGCTTAACTCCAAAATAGCCTAAAAAACTGAAAAAATGAGAAATTAGCCTAAATAGCTAGCATAATGCCATTATAACTTTCAACTCTATACTCTGACTCCTTATAATATAAAGTTACAACTAATCAATTAAATTAGTCGTCAACTATTTTAATAGTCGATTAGTCGTCAATTAGTTGACTAATTGTGGCAGCCCTACTCCCGAGCAGACCCTGTTTTGAAAGTTCATGCATTTACTAACTTAAACCGTAAAGGTTTTAATTTCCTCAAATAAGTAATTCAAGCATTTTACTTCTAATACACATTAGAAACTGAACCTTATACGATAAACTCTGACTTTGTAAAATTAATCTTTTTTTCCCACCATCTTGCATGGAAAAAAACTGATTTTACTCATTTCAGAATCCAGAAAATAATCAAACTCACTTTTAAGATTGAGATCGCAACCAGTGACCTTTCAGCTGGAGAGTCGCTAACCACAATAGTTCCTTTTTCCGAGAGCAACAATGCGTAAACTGAATGGATTTGGTAATTTCACTCAGAGACTTGGAACACAAACAGATTTCTAAATTATATTTTTATTTTTATTGGGCATATTTTTTTAATTAGCTGTAGATCTTCTGATTGATTTACCAATTCTTTACCTAAACATGGATTGTCACTCTAAAAAAGCAAAAAAATATGCATGAAAGCAGTCCTATGTTTTTTTTCTTCTATAGTAATGTCTGGATTAAACTCTCTGTATGTTGTCAAGCTGTGGCAGCTTGTGCTTGTTTTACAAATTCAGATTTGAAACATCTTCAAAGTATTTCATAACTTCAGTTATCATGACGTTAGATCAAATGTACACCAGTTAATGTCAATTAAAAGCTCCTTTTCATTCTGCTGTAAACGTCTCCTGTTTTTGAAACCACAACTATAAAATACCTGAACAAAAGACGTGTTCACTTTGACACCAAAAAGTTCCATTTAAAGCCATCTAACTACAAAGTGTTGAAGAAAAAGATTATTTAGCTCTAAAGCTGGTATAAACTATGTTTTGGTGCCGAACTGTGTGGAGTGGAGGAGCAGAGGTGCTGCGCGGACACGACAATATTCATGCTCGCCCCTTTTTGCATATCTATTTTAAGTCTTACCTTTCCAGTAAGGAAAAAAAAATCTGCATGGATTATTTATTTATGTTTTGCTCTTACAGTTCAGTGCTTACTGCACTATTGTTCACCATGAAAACCAGCGTGGTGGGTTGTTGTTGTTGTGAGCATGCAGGGAGCCAGCACGCAACTGCAATCGCAAAAGACCAATAAATAAAGGTGTAACTGCTATTAAATAGTAATAATCTTTTTTTTAAAATTGCTTTTAAATAAAGATGTACCGCATAAACCTATTAGCACTGCCCAAACACAAGTTCAATCATAAAATGCTGAAACAGCAAATCTTTGAGGCAATAAAGTAACAGATTTTTGCCTATTAAATTATAATTACATATCGATGTTAAGGGTGAAAACTACAAAAGAAATAAGAATTGTTGTTGATTTAGCTAAATATTTGAAGGGCTGGAACTTTATAGTGAAACAAAACCAGAGTTGTCTGATAAAATGTTTTGGTTTATTGTGTAAAAGAAACTGTTGGCAAAAAAGTCCTGTGGAAACGGAACTAAAAGTAACATCATTGATCGACTGAATTTAATTTGCCACATTAGTCAAAACACTGAATTGATTTAGGTTCAAACTGCAAATACTAAATCAGCTTTTTCTCATTTTTGTTTTTATTTAGCAACAAAAAACTTTTTTACTTAAATATTAACAAAAGCAGAAACTGAATTAATGAAATTATTACATTTAAAACTATCCTAAAATGATGTTTTGCCCTCCAAAAAAACAGGGAGCCAAAAAATTGGTCTTACTGCTCCAAGTTTCTGTCCATATCCCCATTTTTGCGTTGTAATTCAATGCTTTTTTGCTCAAATTAGTATATCCAGTTTGACTCTCAAATGGTTACAGAAGTATTTTGAATACATTCTCTAGATTTACTTCTGCTTTGGAAATCACTTGTTGGAGTTTTTTATTTATTGGTTCCAGTCATTCTACGCAATAAAAATAGACTAGACGATATATTTTATATATTGTTTTCCTTTTTCAATGTAATATAAATTTGAGAAGTTCTTCTGTTTGTCTTACCTTTCACTTAAAAAGCTGTCAGGCTGCCTGCAGCAGATTCAAGTTTAATAAAGCTGTCGTCTCAGACCAGCGTATATCTGACGTCCGCACCAGACCGTTATAGCTCTGAGAATAATGTCTGCAGTGCTTTGCTGCTTTATCCCCTCAGCACACAGCCCCAGACTAACCTGTCTGAAGAAAAGCTTGGGACAGGGATGCTCTTTTAGAAACGCCATTTAGCTTATCAAGTGATGGGTTGGAGGTCGTGTTGCTGCTTTTTTCTTTGAGCTGATCTCAAATAAATCTCTGATTATGAATTTAGAGTTCACATGTATGTCACTACAGATTGGATGAAGCTAACAATAAAAAGGAAGAGATGTTCTCCACTGAACTCATTCTGGACATGTTTAGTCCCAATCCTACTGAAGCTGGAAACGGCCTGCTGTGCTTTTTTTTTTTTTTGATTGTTTTCAAAATATGATCTATCTCTTGTTTTCATGAGAAAACAAACTTTGTTTCTTGTTACTTAAAATTAGGGCTGCCACCATTAGTCGACTAATCCACTATTAAAATAGTTGATGACTAATTTAATAGTCGATTAGTTGTTACTTCATATTATATGGAGTCGAAGTGTAGTAAAGTGGAAAGTTATAATGACATCATGCTAGCTTTTTGGAATATTTTGACATTTATTAGGGTTTTTTAGGCTATTTTGGAGTTTAGCTAATATTTCAACTACATGCTAGCTATTTTGGCTAATTTAGAATTTTTTTTTGTTTTTTTAAGCTAATTTGGAGTTTAGTCAATATTTTAGCCTCATGCTAGCTATTTTGGCTAATTTAGAAGTTTTTACGTTTTTTTAGGCTAATTTGGAGTTTGGCGAATATTTTAACTACATCCTAGCTATTTTTTCTAATTAGAAATTCTTCAATTTTTTAGGTTATTTTGTAGTTTAGCAAACATTTCAGCTACATGCTAGCTATTTTGGCTAATTTAGAAAATTTTCAGATTTTTAGGCTAATTTGGAGTTTGGCTAATATTTTAGCTGCATACTAGCTGTTTTGGCTAACTTAGGCTTTTATTCAGTTTTTTTGGCTAATTTCGCATTTAGCTAATATTGTAGCTGGCTATTGGCTTCAATTTCAGCATCTTCAGCTGCCAAATTCAGCTTACAGCATTCATTCTAGCATTATCGCAGGTGATGCTATATATCAATTTTTTTTGTTAGTTTAAAGCGAATGATGGTTAAGATGTGTGTTTTACATCCAGTTTGCACATTAGTCGACTAATCTGGAAAAATAATTGGTTATTAGTTGACTGTTAAAATAATCGTTTGTGGAAGCACTGCTTAACATGTCTGCATGAAGCCCAATTAGACAAATTTCCTTTGTGATATTAAGCTATATAAATACAAATTGAATTTGATTGAATGTCCAGAATCTATAGAGAGCAAAAGTGAGTTCAGTAAAATGCAAATTCTGCCAAGTCGTAGAAGATTTTGATGTATAGTGCTTTCTACCCTCCTCCGAGGGCCCAAAGCGCTTCACAGTCACAGACCCATTCACCCATTCACACACACATTCACACACTGGTGGTGGCTCCGCTGCCGAACACTGGCGCCACCCTCCCACCAGAGGCAATTCGGGGTTCATTGTCTTGCCCAAGGACACTTCGACACATGTGCGGGCATGCGGGAGTTGAACCCGCTCACTTCTGATCAGGAGTCGACCGCCCTACCACTGCACCACAGCCGCCCCATGATCACATGAAACTTGCTGATTTCTTTGAGAATGCTTGTTTAAATGTGCAGAAAAGTACCTGCATATATTTTTGATCGGCAAGACCCTTGATGCTGCTGCCTAACTGGGTCCCTGTGCCCCTCAAGTACAGGGTTGTGTCAGGAAGGGCGTAAAAACTCTGCCAAATCACTGATGTGACCCCAAAAGGGATGAGCTGAAAGGTGAAGAGGAGATTTATTTTATTATTATTTATTATTTTTTTTTCCTCAGGGACAGTCCACATTAAAAGCATATCTGCAACATGCCAGAATTAGCGTAGGGACTACTTTTCATCTGTAGTCCCTGGACAGATGTGTAAAATGTCAACCTAAAACATTAAATCAACAATAAAAAGCACCATAAAAATACACTAAAATACAGAGGTAAAACAGTCAGAGTACATACGAACACATTATGAGCCAATAAAATTGATACAAAAGTGCGCTAAAATGTACAGTTGAAATATAACAATGTCGAAAAGTTTTCAAAATAATATAATCTATCTCTCATTATAATGAGAAAACGAAGTTCATTTTTTCGAGAAAACTGGAGATAGGAGGTTTAAGGCCGTTTGAGCTTCCGTAGGGGTGGGACTTAACATGTCTGGGACTACAGAAGAAAAATGAATGAATTCAGTAAAATGCGTTTAGAAGATTTTGATCACACAAAAATAGCGGATTTCCTTGAGAATGCTTGATTAAATAAAAAGTACCTACCCAGGTAACTGAGAGGAACTGATGCTAATATTTGATTTTAATAATGTACATATTTTTCAGTGAAGACAGATGGAGGGAGATTGGAGAGGGAGACAAGCGAATGTTGTGGTTTCATAACATATTTTTCATCTTAAGCGTTTTCATCAATTTAAATGCCTTATTTATCACCAGGTTTTTTTTTTTATACAGAATAAATAAACCGATAATGTCATTAGCATAATCTAAACGGCATGACTGATGGGTTTAGGAATGCCCAGTGTCACTACTTCCCTGTCTCACATGCTCAAAAAAAGGTCAATTCTGTCACCCAAATGTGTGGTGTTTGTGGAAACAGCAGCTGTTTGGTGACAGGAGGATGAGCACGCTTTCTGCACTGGGTATCATGCACTGTACCAGCGTGCATTACCTGTCTTAAAGCCAGTGTGTCAGAAGCAGACAGACTCGTGGAGGACGATCTCTTTGTGCCATCAGCATCATAAACACTGATTACATTCAGACAGAAGCTTCAGTCTTAATTTCTCAAAGGGCAAAAAGCTTCTGTCTATACATCTGTGTGTGAATGCATCACTGTGGCTGTGTGATAGTGTGAACTCACATCAGGCTCTTATTTAATCCTCTTCTAAGAATCAATTTAGTCATTTATTGCTTTTCCAGTTACTTTGGTTGCTAATGCAGTTTTATAGAAGAAGGAAGAAAGAGGGAGCATGTTTTTTCTCTACATTTCTTAAAAAACCACTCCAAAGAAAATCATGTTTTTGTTGTTTTTAACATGTTCTTGTAGCATTTTCCTCATGATGGAGGACTTTTATCAAATAATTTAAGATTAAAACTCTGTTTCTGAGTAATTTTTTATTCAAATTATATTGGATCAGGAGCAGATGAGAACCGACGGTTTGAGTTTGGGACGCAGCAACTACCACAGACTGCTCCACTACAATTTAGATACATCTACTTGCAGACAAATAGATCCAGTAATGTCTTAATTTTCCTCGTTTTTTGCTAATGTTAGCTTGGGGTTGTGAGGAGCTGTAAGCTAATGGGAGAAAGTGTAAACAAATGGATGCTGGGATATCAGTGTAGGCTTACTTCTGCTTCAACAGTTCCACCCAAAAGCCAGAGGTGAATTTCTAATGAGCTCCTGCTGCGCTGCTGAAAATATGTCAAAAACGGCACACGCTTTTTGATTTTTGCTAAAAACTGCATAATCATGAATAAAAGACCACTGGGAGTGATTTTACAATAGAAAAATTATAGTTGGACTGGGACTTTAGGCACTTGAGAACATTTTTAAAAAATCTAAAGATTAGTAATGTTCTCTTTAGCATCCGCGCTGCTGAAGATGATTAGAAAAAAGTGATAATTGTTGTTGAAATGAGGATGATGTTAATTGTTTTTAGCTTTCTAAGAAATATAAAGTGATATTCTGGCTGCTATAGCTCACATGCTGGTTGTAAAAGTAAGATTTTACACTTCCTTATTTCGTGTAACTCAGGGGTGTCAAACTTTTAGCTCCTAAACAGCCTGAAAAAATAAAAATACAAACCTAAATTAGCCAAAACAGCTAGCATGTAGCTGAAATATTAGCTAAACTCCAAAATAACCTAAAAAAATTAAAAAGTGTAAATTAGCCAAAAGAGTTAGCATGCAGCTGAAATATTAGCTAAACTCCAAAACATTAAAAATAAGCTTAAATTAGCCAAAATAGCTAGCATGTAGCTGAATTATTTGGTAAACTCCAAAACGGTATAAAAAACTTAAAAATAAAAGCCTAAATTTGCTAAGTCAGCTAGCATGTACCATATTTTCTAGACTATAAGTCGCTCCGGAGTATAAGTCGCACTTTTAAGAGAATAGTCCAACATTTATGAACAAATTCAACCAGCCTGACGTAACGTTGCATTTGACATCAAATGCGATTCATGCGTCAAATTCGAGTCTGCTGAATCTTTTGATGTGCGTCTAATTTAATGCTCAATGCTTGTCCAAAAATGTGTTCATAAACTAGACACTCCCATTGGAGAAGCTGTCTGAAGTTTTTAGCCTCATCGCTACATAATGGAGGCTTTGGCTGTTTATCTCGTTTAAAATACACAGACGATATGGATGACGTTGAGAGGTTAAGTTACTTATTTTAAAGAACTCCACAAAAGCATCTATAATCATCTCTCCATTCTGGGTTCAGGACAGCAGTTTTTTGTCTTTTTCTTACGGCGATCGTTACCTTCTAGCCTGCAGGAGCTGCATCTAAATGACAGTTTTTAGCTGCTCTTCTGTCTGTTTATAACCCTGTTTGATGGCTTGTTGTCCTGCATTAGTGCAAGGAAGAGAAAAATAAAAACAATAATAATAATGTCTTGATGCAAATGAGAAAAACATCATAACATCCATGAGGAGAATGATTAGATTA
>NC_050526.1:1147609-1157690 GCF_002922805.2 Oryzias melastigma
ATCTAATTTCATGAATAAGTGATGGAAAATCTGCCCTTGTGCTGAAATCTTATTTTGAGTTTGTTGTCAGATGTTGCAGTTTGATCATGCAGTGCAATGCTAACCTGTATGGCTAAAATACTGTAGATTTATATTTGTTTTACTAACTTAAAGACCTTAATGAAGTTATGTATTTGTTTTCAATAATTGAAAAACAAAAAATATATATATTATTTTACTTAGTAGCTGCGGAAACTGTAAAGCTGCATAGAAGGAAGTAGAGTTAGTAGATAAAATGAGCTAAGAGTTTCTGAGTGTGAGAAATATGCTGAGTGTAGTCCATTTTTAGCCTAATTTGGGCAGATCACTGAACCCTTTTTTCTTCTTTTCCTTCCCAAAACATTTTTTCTTTCCTCCTGCTCCTGTCCCAGGCTTCAACCTAAAAAAACGTCGAGCTCGATTTAATTTCAAGAGACAAAAAATAGCATTTTAATGAGGCATCCAACCTGCAAAGGTGCAGATTTGCAAACTCAGGCATAAGGTTACGTAAGTTTTCTCCTGTACACTCAGCCCGATTCACTTTCTGTCTCACATTTGGACGGTTTACCTCGTAATATAAATGAGGCATAATTTTCTATTTATAGTGTCAGTCTTAAAGTGTAGCTCTTCATTTCTTTCTACAGTTTTATCCTCTTATTGATTGTTGCATCTTTTGCTAAAGAGAAATGTTAAAAGCAAAGATTAGAATCTAGATACTGTGTCACACAGTCACTACGTACATTTTGCACATTTTCCACGTTTGAAGTTTCTGTCTTTCGTGATACATTTGTGATATACATAATTTATAGGTGTTTCTTGCGTTCATCAATGTGTGCAGATGTCCATCAAGGGTTTTGGCCAATGAGTCTTTACGTATTTTTGGCTAGTTGAGAAAGTTTATGCGTATTTGACGTTTTTTATACGCAATTGTTATGTTAATCTTACGCAGTTTGGCTTGATTTTTGCTAGATGTATTTGCAAATTTGTGGCTTTCCACAACGGTTCCACATATGTCTAAAGGACTTTTCACTCTATACTGTGCATACAGAGCACATATCACTTTGAAATTATGTAACTGATGCATGTCTCAGTGGGCGTCCCCCCTGGCAGGCTGGCTCGGCTGGGGCCTAGCAGCTGACTTAGAACTGATACGGACCATGGGAATCTGACAGTTTTATTAAAACAAAGCATTGCGAGTGGATGCTGATCATGGTGCTCATGCGATTCCTAGCCAGGAAGGCCAGGAGGGCCCCATGTGGTTTACAAGTGGGCAGAAAATGTGGTTCCTGATTGGATTTGTCCAGACTGGCCGTGGTGGCCCCACATGTGTTTGCCCACACTGGCTTAAGTGGTAACTGAGTGGGTTAGGTTGCTATGCTAGCCAGCCGCCTGGTGGACAGCGGAGCTCGCTACTGTGGAGCTCGCTATTGCGAAGCTCGCTAGTTCGCTACAGCGGAGATCGCTAGGTCGCTATAGCAGAACTTGTAAGGTCGCTACTGCGGATCTCGTTAGCTCGCTACAGCGGATCTCGCCATAGCTACAGCGGAGCTTGCTAGGTCGCTACAGCAGAACTTGTAAGGTCGCCACCGCGGATCTCGCTAGCTCGCTATAGCACAGCTTGTAAGGTCGCTACAATTCAATTCAATTCAATTTTATTTATATAGCCCAAAATCACAAAGAGATTTGCCTCATTGGGCTTCAAAATATAAACAATTGTTAAAAACTAAACAGACTACATAAACTGGTTATCCCTGCCCTTAGACCCTCCCTCCCGGTAAGGAAAAACTCCTAAAAAAACCTGAGTCAGGAAAAAAAGAAGAAACCTTAGGGATTCCCACATGAAGGAGAGATCCTATCCCAGGACGGACAGGCAATACCAGAACAGTTAAAGAAAAATTAGCTTCTACAACTACGAATCTAAGAGTTCATTCAGATAAAGCTGAGGGACGAGTGATGATGAAGTCCATAGTCAAGATGAAGCAGAAGTGCAGTCCACGACCACGACCAGGAGGAAAGACGACCCAGCCGGAATCACTCTCACTCAGACATGCAGGATGGTGTCGGGGGCGTGGTCCACGGCCAAGAGTGGGAGCGTGGGCGATCCACCGGGGATCTGAAATCTCTCCCGCTCCCCAGAGGAGAGTGGGAAAGAAGAACAACATGTGAATGGAACTGCACCAACAAAAGCATGGAGAACTAAATACAATAAACAGCGGATCTCACTAGCTCGCTATAGCACAGCTTGTAAGGTCGCTACTGCAGAGCTCGCTAGCTTGCTACAGCGAAGCTGGCTAGCTCGATACACCGGGGCTAGCTACAGCAGATTTCACTAGCTCAATACAGCGGAGCTCGCTAACTCGATACAGCGGAGCACGCTAGTTCGCTACAGCGGAGCTCGCTAGGTCGCTATAGCAGAGCTTGTAAGGTTGCTACTGCGGAGCTCGCTAGCTCGCTACGGCGGATCTCGCTACAGTGGAGCTCGCTAGCTCGATACACCGGGGCTAGCTACAGTGGATTTCACTAGCTCAATACAGCGGAGCTCGCTAACTCGATACAGCGGAGCTCGCTAGCTTGCCACAGCAGAGCTTGCTAGCTCGATATAGTGGAGCTTACTAGCATGCTTCACCATCCACCGGTAGGCTGGCTAGTCTAGCGAGCCAACCCACTGAGTCCCCACGTAAACCAAGGTGGACAAACACAACAGATACTGCAGACAAACCCAATCTGAGCCCGCATTTTGTGCTCTTTTTTAAACCAAGGCCACTAAGGACTCCAACTTTTCTCACTTTTTCCATTTATATTTAAGTATGACCAATTTTTATCCATGCAATATGCGCAAAACGTATGTAGTGGTTGTATGACATGACCGTAACATAGGTTGATTACAAAAGGTGCCTTCACACCGAATGCGATAAGTCTACATTAGCTTAATTGGAGCGGCGAGGTGCGAATCGGCCGTTTTCAGTGACTTTCGCTCCCGCGACGGAGCTCACTCGCTCAATATGCCGACAGGCAGAGAGCAGCTGCAGTCTTCTTATTTTATTTTTTTCCCCTCGGGTTAATAAGAGACAGTGAGCCTTCAAGTTCAGACACAGAGACACAGAAACACAGTGGAAGTGGCTGTCATACAGACACAACCCCCTGTACCGGGAAGATCTTTTAATAATAATCTTATGAACTCAAACATGAAGACATGATTGCTTATGTTTTTTTAGAACTATTCACAATAAATAAACCTAATTTCTCAAAGTATTCAGTTTCTTCCATTCATTCAAAGTGAGATATCCACAGACACCGTTTGTTATAGTGATCATCCAAAATGCATTAGCTGGTAGCTCCTCCCACATGTGGCCGCGGCGTCAGGAACACATCTTTTTGACAGCAAACTACCAGCAAATTTGTCGCGCAGCGAAAGAGGGGCGGGGATACACAAATATGGTGCGCGTATTGCGTTCGGTGTGAAAGCGCCTTTAAAATGTGTTGTTGTGACCAGTTGCATCTAAAAACGACAGCATTATTAAGGCCAGCGCAAGAAAAAAAATAAAAAATTAAAGTTGTGAGTTTACGAGAAAAAGTCGTAACTGTTATATTATGTGAGTAAAGTCATATAGTTACAACTTTAAAATGTCATAGACTGAATTTATGACTTTTAATTAGTTTTTCCTATGTTGTAAATGTATTACTTTAAATGTCCTAAATTTACAACTTCAAAACATGTAAATCTACACGAAAATTTATGAGAAAAAGTCATAAATTAACGAAAATAAAAGACTAATTTGTTTAAAAAAACTGAACTTTTTGGCGACTCAACCAAAAATTATTACCTCCATTGGGAAACATTGAAAATCCTAAAAATTTACTGAGGCATCATACAGACTTGAAGGAAATCTTGTCTTTTGAAGAAGAAGAAATGATTGTAATCAACAAATAAAGCATTAATAAACCAAAGAAGCTTTAAAACATTCAGATTACCTGTTGAAATGGAAGACAGTGTGGACAAATTGAGTTGTTGGATACAAGAAGTCAGTCTGCTTTGCTGCTGCACTTGAAGTTAACTTTCTGGTCTGTTGGCTCACTTTGACGTTATTATCGTAGTATTACTTTTGTTTTATGTCCTAATCTTGTAAATTTATGATTTTTTTTTTTCTCATGAATTGACAGCTTTATTTATTTATTTTGGGGTTACCCCGACACTCAATCGAATTTTAACACCCTTATTATTGCTTTAATGTCCCTCAGCTTATTTTTGTCATCCAGCTGCTGTTCTGTCGTCTTTGTCTTTCAGCCACTGCATCAGTCAGATCCTGGAGAGCATCAGTCACATCCACCAGCATGATATCGTACACAGAGACCTCAAGGTGAGCCGTGGAGAACACAGAAGATAATGAAACCCCATTTCATGTGCATATTTTGAGGGATGTGGGCCGGCGTGTGCACACAGCTGCACACACGTCATGCTGTGACGTTAAGAATAACTTCTGGGATGAGCGTCATCGCTCTCTTAAGAAGATTTCTATTTTTCTGTTTTAGTGCCATCTGTTTGTCTACTGTCTTCCTCTTTTCTTGTTCCCCCCCCAAACCATTTACTCTCTGCACCCCCCTTTCCCTCATCTTCGCATGGCTGAGGAATGACGAAAGCAGACCAGATGCTATTAATAGCAGGTTGGCGAGTGAGATGACGGCCGGTGACGAATTTCCTCCTGGCAGTCTTGTACGCCCTGAGCAGAACAGAAGCTCGCCAGCTGTGTGGTTTTCAGTTTTTATGTGGCGGATAAAAACATCGAGTGAACTTAATCGGCTCTGTGGCTGCACCGGCGTTTTCATTACCGGTCTAAAGTTTAAGATGGTTTCCTGAACTCCACAGTCCTAATGTAGAACTCCTAATGTAGACCAGCACTTGATGTGAGAGTGGACTTTATTATTATTGATTGATTCTTTGCCTTTGATGTTTCTTTTAATATATGTTTAAAAGGGAAGTTTTTATTTTTTATTTTTATGAGAGCACTAAAGAGAAAGTTTAGTCTTAATGCACCACTTTACATTTCACGCATCACAGCTGTTATCAAATTAAATAAAGAGTTAAAATAATTATCAATAGCTGTGTTTTCATCATACATTTGTGTTAAACTATCAGAATTCTAGAAATGTCAAAAAACAGAAACTCACAATTACATAGTTTCCATTAAATCATAATAGAGTGGGGTCAAATTAGGATCAGGTCAAATTAATTGAAAAAAACAGATTGTAAATTTGAAAAAGAAATTGAAAATTTGAAACTTTGAACTTAATTGAAAACTTGAAGGAAGTGTGAAAAATACAATTGTTTATAGTTTGAAAAAAATATATTGAAAACTTGAAAGAAATTTTGAAAATTTGAAAAAAATAGTTGTAAATTTAAATAAAATTTAAACCTAAAACTGTTACTAAATTAAAAAAAAAGTTGATTTGTATAAACACTTAAACTTGCTAAGTACACAGAAAGTAAATTCTGGGCCTTTTTCTACAGAACTTCAAAGGGAGTTTCTGTCAAAAATATAAGTGAAGAAGTGAATTCAAGGTACTTCATTTATACTTTTTATTACATGTGGTAAGTACTACAAAAAACACATTAACACAACATGTAAACCCAATAGGTACTGTGTAAAAATCCAGTGTGTACAACATAAATACCCAGTAGGTTTAATATAAATATCCAGTTGATACCACCAAAAGCCACTAGTATGAACCCAAAACCTCAGTCCGGTACGGGAGGAGTAGTACGGTACGGTCCAGTTAATTCTGGCGAGCGTTTCCTCTCAGTTGAGACTCACTTCCACTGAGTGGTTTGTTCTCACGGCGCATACATGATGTACATCGCTAACATATCATTGGGTCATTTATGGAAGCGTTTGTGACTCATAATTCAAAATAAAAGTCAGTACTGAAAAATGCTTTTTCATTTTCACAATGTACCTGCATTACTTATTTCTTAAATGAAACGAAAAAGCAATTCTCCAAATGTGAAAAATGACCTTAAAATGATAAAGAAAATGACATTTGACGTTTCATTTTCAAAAAGTTATTTAGTAAATTTGCCCCAAAATTTAATTAGAAATATCAAATTTAAAAATTAAAATGCATAAACAGAAATGCTTTTTCATTTTCATAATGTAACTGCATTACTTGACTCTTAAATAAAAAAGAAAAAGCAAATATTACCACTCATTCTGTGAGATAATTGAAGTGACAAAGCCAATGAAGACTGCTTTTTCATTTTCATATCTCGCCGCGCAGAAAGTAAATCATTCTGTTAGTAATTCCAAGGGGTTCTAAATTAGCCCTTTTTAAATTTAGTACAGTTTTAGGTTTCTTTTTCTATTTAACCTTTAAATTTACAATCATTTTTCACTTTTTCAATATTTCTTTCAAGTTTCCAATATATTTTTTTCAAACTTACAATTATATTTTTTCACACGTCCTTCAAGTTTTCAATTAATTTCAAAGTTTCAAATTCTTTTTTCCAATTTACAATCTGGTTTTTCAATCAATTTAACCTGATCCTCATTTGACCACATACATTTCCACTCTATTAGGATTTAATAAAAACGGTGTAATTGTGAGATTCTGTTTTTTGTCATTTCTAGAATTTTGATAGTTGTATGCACTTTTTGTGTAAGTGTGCAAAAAAGAAAAAATCTTTAGTAATTTCCAACTGCAGTGGGAGAATAAAGCTCGACCAGCATGTGAACTGAGGTCCTGTAAGTCACCCATGTAAGCATGCGGTGCAGAAATGACAGCCAGCAGACGCAGACCTCACACGCCTCGCCTCTCTTACATCTTAGGAGGGGTACTCTCTGTTGGGAAAACGCAAGAATTATAGGCAAGGAGCTGAGCGCCGTTAGCTGGTGGCAGGCGGGGTTGCCACGGCAACAGGAGGGGGAGAAGGGGGGTGAGGTCACCCGGCTGCTGCAGTGCCAGTGTAGGGGACTCATTATGCCACCTCCCATCTATCTATCTCTGTCTGCCTCCGTTGCTCGCGCCACACTTTAGTCTTTATTTCCTTTTGTTTGAGCCCCGCGTTGTGGGTGGCGGTTGGGGTTGGGGGGTGGAGGAGAAATGTGTGGCGAGATGGCGAGGCAGATGCATCAAAAGAATCGACACTGAGACATCTGGCACGAGGGTTTGATGACGTTTCCATATAAAAAATTGTGTTTTTAATATGTGGTCGCCAAACTGCTACAGAGTATTGATTCTTTTGAAAGTCACTGATCTTTTAGCAATCATGCAGAACTTACCTGGAGAGAACCTGAAATTGATCAGAGTTCATGAGTTTGAATTAGAGAAGAACGGAGTACATTTAGTTTTATCATATTATAAAAGCTAAAACACCAGCTGTTATATTCTGACATTTAAATGTGTTGCTTTTCCATTCGTTTAACATTCTCTGTTGTCCTATAGATCAGGGGTCTGCAACCTTCGGCTCCGGAGCCACATGTGGCTCTTTTATCCCTTTATTATGGCTCTATAGCTTTAAAATGAAAAATTATGAAAAATACGTAACAGATTAATTATTCAAGTTTTTTCATTTCTGCTTAGATTTTTTAAATTTCAAGCAACTGAGCAAAACAAGTTTAATTTACTGTCTAAAATTCAATAGAAATGTTCTTTAAATTTGTGTTTTTAATTCATAGTTGGTCAAATTAAAGATTCCAAACGCTGTTTTATCTGGTAAATTATGCTAAAGTGTGTAAAATTTTGAACAAATGCAGCTCAAAATGATTTAGAGTTGTGTGTTTTGTGCCTCACATGATGGAGAATTCAATAAAAAGCTCAATTTGTTCTGAATGTTTTGAGCTTTTTTGTTCTTGTTTTCTTTAAATAAATATATTATATTAAAATGTTTATATCTGAGAGTAAAAGTGAAAAAAAGATGGTGGCACACCAAATTCTTAATGATAAAAACATCATGTTTTGAATTTAAATAAAGCTGCTGTAGCAGGAAGACCTTTTTTTGACACAGAGTGGGTTTTATTTTGAAAGGAACTAGAGTACGCTGCTGTCAAAAGTAAAATAAGTTACAACTTTTATATATATAAACATACAGACACTGTTGTAGTTTAATTTGTGTAATATTTAAGTTACATTTACAAATGTTTAATCGACAAAAAAACATAAATATTGTGCTTTTTCTAACCATTAAGTGAGACTTTGTGGCTCTCGTTGGGTTCTGGTCTGTAAGAAACAACACCAAATGGCTCTTTTATTGTTAAAGGTTGCAGACCCCTGTGCTAGATAATTTAAGTATAAATTAAAATGCATTGCAACATCATGTGGGCAAACAATTTAATTTTCTAGTTAACATGTAAAAGTGGAAAAAAAAAGGAAGATAACTTTATAAAAACAGATAATTTTCTAAGTCTGTTAGTTTAAAATAAACTTGGCAACTGAGATGTTTTACCAAGTTTTTTTGTCATTATTTTAAAGAAGAAAACACGAATTTCTAACAATTTAAAGAATCATCTAGAGCCAGGATATCTAAAAACATCATTTAAAGACCCACTCCAATGAATGTTGTGTTTTTGGTACTTTTAACGTGTTCTTGTTGTATTTTAGTCACGATTGAGGACACTTAAAACTCTGTTTCTGAGTAATTCTTTATTCAAATCGTGAAGCAGATTAAAAAATATCGTTTGAAAAAGTTCTCAGTAACTGAAATGACCAAAATCTGTCTGCTCTGCCCCATTCACTTACAGACAAATATATATATGGCTCAAAACTGTACAGCTGGATTGCTCCAATATTGCTCACCATTTTTTTCACACTGCTAATGTTATCTTGGGGTCGTGAGGGGCTGTAAGCTAGCAGGAGATGGTGTAATTAAACGAATGATGGGATATTTTTCTGGGGTGACTTTTGCGCTAACTGTCCCGCCCACAACTAAGGGGCAAATTTCTAATGAACTCCAGCTGCGCTGCAGAAAATTTGTCTTAAATAACGACAGAAGCTGTTTGTTTTTGGTAAAAATCATAATTAAAAGGGACCAATTTTACAATAAATAAAAATTTCGTTTTTGATGGACTTTTTATGTGAAAGTTGACATGCTGTTGAACTTTTGTTTCCTTTTGTGACATCCTGGTGCTTGAAGAATTATTTTTAGAAAAGATTTACGTAGAAAAAATGTATTTATCACTAACAGGAAATCATGTCGAATGTTTTTGTTGCAGCCTGAGAACCTGCTACTGGCCAGTAAGATGAAGGGAGCAGCAGTGAAGCTAGCAGACTTTGGTCTAGCTATTGAAGTGCAAGGAGACCAGCAGGCGTGGTTTGGTAAGATCATCTAAAGGCCGTGCCACAGTGTGTTACACATTTTGGTCTTTCTAGATACATGTGTGATTTTAAGGAACAGAACGCCACTCTTCATCTGCATCATCCAGCTGCGGCCGCTCTACAGTCTTTTGCTCTGAAATTAAAATAAAAAAAAAAAAAATCTTTATTTGTAATAATACTCCAATGTTCTTTTATAAATGTCCAGAAGTGTGTTTTTTATGATCATGGATCGGTAACAGACGTCCTTCGGGCACAAGCGTGAGGTTTCTCCGCATTAGCAGATTCGGCATATTCGCGGATGTGTCCGGTCCTTAACCCCCGCGAATAAGGGAAGAATACTGTATGCGGAACTCGTACGAAGTGGCAGTGTGAAATGGCCTTTCAATCCTGTTCTCTGAACTTCAGTCACCGTGGAAACATAAAGGAACGAGGAAGTTACAACTATAGTTTGCACAATGTGGAAGCCGCTTTTGAACCAAATTTTTAAAAAGGCCCAAGCAGAAGCATTTTTACATCCTATAGTTTGACAGTTGTTGTACTATTCCAAACATACTCTGTTCATGCTGCATGTTCTTTTGTTTTATATATATATATATATTTTATTAGAGCTGTCAGGCGATTAAATTTTTTAATCGCGATTTCGCGTTTTGTCCTGAGTTAACTTGCGATTAATCGCAAATTAATATGTGGTCTTTTTTAAGGAAAAAATGTGGAATTTAACAGTTTAACAATTTAACAGTTCTTCATTAATTATGAA
>NC_050526.1:1157990-1188734 GCF_002922805.2 Oryzias melastigma
AAGAAAAAAAAAACTCTTTATGTGTAATAAATGTTCAGAAGTGTTTTTGATGAGCATGGATCGGTAACAGGTGTCCTTCCGGCACAAGCGTGAGGTTTCTCCGCATTAGCAGATTCGTCATATTCGCGGATGTGTCCGGTCCTTAACCCCCACGAATAACGGAAGAATACTGTATGCGGAACTCGTACGAAGTGGCAGTGTGAAATGGCCTTTCAATCCTGTTCTCTGAACTTCAGTCACCGTGGAAACATAAAGGAACCAGGAAGTTACAACTATAGTTTGCACAATGTGGAAGCCGCTTTTGAACCAAATTTTTAAAAAGGCCCAAGCAGAAGGATTTTTACATCCTATAGTTTGACAGTTGTTGTACTATTCCAAACATGCTCTGTTCATGCTGCATGTTCTTTTGTTTTTTATATATATATATATATATATATATATATATATATATATTTATATTAGAGCTGTCAGGCGATTAAATTTTTTAATCGCGATATTCGCGTTTTGTCCTGAGTTAACTTGCGATTAATCGCAAATTAATATGTGGCCTTTTTTAAGGAAAAAATGTGGAAGTTCTTCATTAATTATGAAAACAAGAATGGCAAAATTAATAGTTTTCATCAGAAATACTTTATTTTGTAACATTGTATTGAGATAAACTTTCTTAACAATAAAAGGCTGTAACATAAAATGCCTAACAAAAGCCCAAGTGCAAGTGAAGGGAATTTTAAATTCAAAACTTCAATCAACGTTCAGTAAAATAAAATTAAAAACATCAAAAATAAAATTTCCATAACACTTTCATGTTCATTTTTTGTCAGGACCAAATCTTTTCCTCCTCTGCTGAACTACAGTAATAAATGAAATAGAGATTTATCATTTCCAATTAACTTTTGTTTTTTAAAACATTAAAGACTGAGAAAAGCGGGATACTCTGTGGATAGTTTGAAAGTCTGTTACTGCCGCCGCGTTCTCTGGCTGCAGCTCGATGCAGCGACGTGTCCAGCGGAGCTCAAGCCATGAATATGCCGGCAGACAGACCGCTATGCTGGGGCTGGATCACGCTTAAACCTCCAGAACATTTAAAACGTCCCCCGGTGAGCTTGCTGTTCGGAACGTCGGGGGTCCGCAGCTCTCAGGACGCGGCGCCGGACGCGAGCCGGTACCACCAGACGTGGTACTGGACGCGAACCGGAGCCGGGTTAGGGTGCAGGAGCTCTCCGCGTCCTGGTGCCGGTTCTAGCTAGTAGGTCAGTGGTTGGAGACCCGCCCGTGATCTAGTGAGAGCAGCCGGTGAATTAAAGGGGGGGACGCCCGCGCGCGGTATGGAAAGGCACGTATGAGGAAAATCCGCGAAACATTGTCTGCGTCAAACACATGTCAGATTAACGCGTAATTAACGCGACAAATCTGACAGCCCTAGTATATATATACATATGTACATGTTTATATTTTTTTATATTACAGCCTAAAATCAGAATGAATCTTTCCTTGTCTTGCATCAAATTTAAATTCAGTGTTTTTCTTTGAGCAAATATTTTTTTTTTCTTTTAGTTGATTATTAATTGCACCATGAGATGATGGACTATGTAGATAAGTGCTGTTAAAAAAAAAAAAAAAATGTTCCCTCACTAACAAACCCAAAAAACTTGAGATTTTCTCCGTAATATTTGACAAAGTAGTATAACTCTCTGTAATACATTTAAGAACAATAATACTTATATTTTCCTACTTTTAAAGCGTTCAAGAGGATCTCATAAGGGTGTTTGTGTTTTGACAGGTTTTGCTGGAACTCCGGGATATTTGTCCCCAGAGGTGCTGAGGAAGGACCCATATGGAAAGCCGGTGGATATATGGGCATGTGGTCAGTTATTGTCTTTAGTTTAAACAAATGTAATCTATTCTTTAACTGTTATCGATTCTTCTTCTGCCGTTTAATAAAGCACAACTATAATAAATAATGCATTCACCATTAATTCCTTTGATGCCACAACGGCTTAATTGTTTGGTTCAATCTTTGTTTAATGATCTCTTAAATGTCTTGTTGTAAAGTTTAAACTGAAGAGGTCAGCTGACATGTTTATTGATTAGGCTGACGATACTGGTTTAAGCGGTTGTATTCTTTGTTTTGCTTTATTGGGATGTTTGTTGGCCTTTGCAGGTGTAAAACTACACATTCTGTTGACTTTTGTGCACATAGGTGTGATCCTGTACATCTTGTTGGTGGGATACCCCCCCTTCTGGGATGAGGACCAACACAAACTGTACCAACAAATCAAAGCTGGAGCATATGATGTAAGTAATTCAGTCTCATATTGAGCTGCACAAAGTCTTTACATGAAGTGACTACAGTAATTATTTAGGAAAACGGTGAAGGTCAACATGGCATGGTGGAATGTATTCATGTTTACCTGAAGCTCATCTACCCTTTCTGAATAATGTTCAGTACTGGTGTGGCGTTCATGTCTGTTCATGCTGGATTCTTCAGGTTTTCACATACCTGAAATATCTTTTTACACGACTGCTCACTCCGTCCTTCTATTGCAACCAGGTTTTTACTTGCATGTCTTAACTCTGCCACAGACCTTTTGATTCTATTCAAAACCCGACTACATACAATATTATCACCAGATGGATGTGTGAGCTTTTGACTTTGAAGCCACTCGTAATGGGACACTTTTAGCAGTCCCTCTAAACCTCTTACACTTACTTAGATTAGTTTTTAAATTGGAAAAAATAAAGTCTGGAAAAGTTCTGAAACTTCTGTATATAATACATGTTGTCATCAATAAAGACTCTGACTTTAGTTTAAATCTAAAAAGAACCAGAAAAAATACTTTCAGAATTAATATTATATGACAAAGAACTTTTATGCAAAACAACTTTAAAGTTTTTTTTATTTTTTTTAAGAACACAGGAAGTGTTTAAAAGCTAGGATTTGAACCCCTGACCAACTGGTCGTCCCACCGTAACACTAATTTAAATGACTTTTCCACTGAAAAGTCTATATAAAGCGTATGTTAACGCATATTTCGGGCTTCCACGTTTCTAACTTTTGCTTTTATGTGTAACTATGCATAACGCATAACACGTATAAAGCGTCATTAAACATGCCTTGCAGGTGAGACCAGTTGCGCTAGTAAACAGTGAAGAAAAAGTAAGAGAATCCCCTTTTTGTTTGTCCAGGGTGAACACCACGGTTCTTTAGACCCTCACACGAAAATCCTGTTTTTTGAGATTTTGACATGTACATGTGGCATCTTTGTTATGAAAGACATCAAGTGTAATAAGAAATCAATTTGTTGTTTCATTTCTGAATGTTTCTCCTTTTAAATTGCTGTTAATCAAACTGGCTCAAAGACGCTTTGTTGGAATTGATGTGCCGTTGTGATGTCACAACGGTCAGGGCCAAGAGCGCATGCGCAAGCTCCCTGATCTGCCTAATTGATAATTGAAAGGTTTTTTTTGCAAGGTTTGAGAACCAGGGCTGGGCTTACGCGCCTGGAGGAGTAGGTGCCCCGTTGCAGGAGGCGCGGCAGTGGCTCGCCCCTTGGGGGTCTGCCGCTCCTCGTTGTCCGGCTCATCTGGGCGGGGCGTCAGGTTTCTGCGAGAAGGGCCTGGCGTGCGTCCTGAGTTGTTTCTGCGCCCACCGGCCCCCCAGCTGTGGCTCCCGCCGGGGGTCCCCCATCTCGGCAGGGTGTCCCCCCTGGCGAGCTGCCTCAGCTGGTGCCTAGCAGCTAACTGGTGCGGACCAGATTCTTTATTTAGAGCAAAGCATCACAAGGGCCCGCGGCGGGATTTCTGTCGAGTGCTCTGAATATTATCAATAACTTTAAAATTGTGCAAACTTGCACAGTTTTATATTTAACGGAAACTGATAAAACTCTTCACTCGTCTGAGCTGGCAACTGGCTCAAAACGATACAGCTGGACATTTCTGATATTACTTGACAATTTTTTGTAGCAGTGAAGAAGATTACACAGCTGGTGGGATTGAGGGCGGGGCTACTCAACCCAGAACCAAAGGCCACGCCCACACTGAGGAGATTTTGGAAACAGAATCTTCAGATAATCATAAAATATGGCTTTTTAAGACATTTATGTTGTGGGTTTTTGGTTAAAAACGTCATAATCATAATTAAAACACTACTGGGAACGATTTTTAAAAGAAAAAAATGGACACAGGGGGACTTAAACGCATGTCACAATCCTGGTGTGTATGTAACTTGATTGTTTAACCGTTATTAATCTAAGCTATTCAAAGCTTTAAAGCTATGCATTTGTTGTTTCCTATGAAGTGACACATCATGAGCCTCAATGTATTTTTCCTGGATCCTTTTCAATTTCATTGCCTCCTCTTTGGTCTTTCTCTGAACCAATCTCCTGGTCCCTCCTTTTACCAACATACTCGCTGTCCAAACCCTTGGAAACTCTGCAAAATATGCTCAAGATTTTAATCAAAAAATTAGATTTACTGGTTAACATTTGAAAGATATGTACATCCTTATATACAATCCTGAAACCAAAACGGCACTAAAAGAAATGTCTTGAAAAGATCAACAAGTTTGACTCAAACAAGCTGCTGCTTAATGACATGTTCTCCTGCAGCAGCAGCGCTTACAAAACACGGTTTTATATGCAAGTTTCACCATCCATCTGAAGCACAGTCCTGCAGCGTTTACTTCAGCGACATGTCAGTGTTAAAACGTCTCTGAAAAGGTTTTTAAAAGCCTATTTTCTGTGACTTCTGCAAAAAATGTCTGTGATTCCCCAGATTCTCCAAAGCACGTTTGTGAGGCAGCTCTGTGTGCTGCTGAGCTCAGAAGATCTGCTGTTTGTGAGAGCCACATGAGGCTGAGACGCATTAATGCAGGCAGAGAGTCAAAACATGGGAGCGGCTCGGAGAATTCAGTCCACTTTCAGCGTAAAACGCCCAACAGAAATGCAGCTCATGCAGTCTACCACGTCACTTTAATTAAACTAGTGCCTCCAGACCCGTTAGAAGGTTGTTGATCATCTAGTTGATTGTCTCTTGTCTCTGTCTTTAAGTTTCCTTCTCCAGAGTGGGATACAGTGACCCCTGAAGCCAAGAACCTGATTAATCAGATGTTAACCATCAATCCTGCCAAAAGAATCACTGCTGACCAGGCCCTCAAGCACCCGTGGGTCTGCGTAAGTTCTCCTCTGCTTCCATTTAAATGGCTCTTTTTCCAGAGAAAACTGTTGGTTTATGGTTATAAAGGCTTCATTCTTACTGGACACAATATCACGGAGGGGTCTCAAATGTCTGAGAGAGACATAATTTAAAAAAGAAATCTGGAAATCACATTGTATGATTTTTTTTTTTTTTAAATCGTGTATTTGTATGCTACTACTTCAAAGAAGTAGACCTGTAGCCCCCGATCAAAACAGCCCATACAATCATTAAGACTCTAACTACTAACATGGCCAAGACCAAAGAGCTGTCCAAAGACACCAGAGACCTCCACAAGGCTGGAAAGGGCTACGGGGCAATTGGCAAGCAGCTTGGTGAAAAAAGATCCACCGTTGGAGCCATTTTAGAAAAGAGAAGACTCGCTGGGATTGGGGCTCCATGAAAGATCTCATTACGTTGGGTATCAATGATCCTAAGAAACGTAAGGAATCGGACCTGAACCAACATTTCTATGGCTATTGTTCTATGGCTATACTTTAAGACGTCATGGTTTGATATCATGCACGGCACAGAAGGTTCCTCTCCTTAGACCAGAACTTGTCCAGCCCCGTATTAAGTTTGACCATTTGGATGATCCAGAGTTAAAGTCATGTGACCAAAAATTAACTATTTGGTCTTAATTCAACTCGCCGTGTTTGGAGGATGAAGAATGACGATCTCAAGAACACCATCCCTACTGTGAAGCATGGGGGTGGTAGCATCATGTTATGGGGTGTTTTTCTACACATGGGACAAGACAACTGCACTGTATTAAGGACCAGGGCCATTTATTGTGAGATTTTTGGGGAAGAACCATCTTCCCTTTGGTAAAGGATTGAAGATGGATTGTGGCTGGGTCTTCCAACATGACAATGACCAGAAGCACACAGCCAGGAGAACTATTGCTCCATAAGAAGCATTTTAATGTTCTGGAGTGGTCTAGCCCAAGGGGTCTGCAAATCAGAGCTACGGCTGGCTCTTCTGACCCTCCACTGTGGCTCTCTGGTTAAAGACGTTCCGGTGTTTAATTGTGCCTCGTGGTTGAATAAATACAGTAATTATCTCTGTTTTAATTTTAGAAAGTTAGATTTACAAATTTCTGGCTAAGAAGCACTACAAACGTTTAAAAAAAATGTCTTTTTTTCATTGCTGAATTTACACTACCTACCACTAGATTTGCTCCTGTGTAACACAGGAAGTCTTATTTTGAAAGGAAGTTTTGTGAACCTCTGTTAAAAGTTACAAATTGTTTCATATTTTGGGAAAAAAAATCTATTTTCTCTTGAATTTTGTTTTATTATTCCAAAAAATAATAGCTTATGCATATTTTTCATAAAAATAGCAATAATATAAATACATATTCTTATTTTTCTAAATGATGTGTGGCTCCAACTGGGTTATGGTCAGTTAGAAATCAAACTAAATGGCTCTTTAATTGTTAAAGACCCTTGCCTGGTCTAATCCAATCTCCAATAGAAAATCTTCAGACGGAGACCAAATTCTGCCTCTCAGCATCAGGCTAGAAACCTGGCTGATCTAGAGGAGATCTGTGAGGAGAAGTGGGCCAAAATCCTTCATATAGTGTGTACAAACCTGGTGAAAAACTACTGGAACTGTTTGACATGTGTAATTGAAAACACACACTGACACACAGGTGTTTTAATACTTATTTGCAGTAGCAGCAAACAAATACATTATATTAAAAAAAAAAAACATACAAGGTGATTTCCAGTTTTTTTTGTTTTGTTTTAGATGAAGTCTCACAGTGACTCCTAAGATGAAAGTTTCAGACCCTTCCATGATTTCTAATTGGGATAAATTGCAAAATCACACAAGTACTTATTTGCTTCACTGTATACATGTTAAAAATTATATCTGCAACTATATTAAATGTACATTTTATGTTTTCTGAAGTTATTGTGCTCTCTGCGTGCAGCAACGCTCCACTGTGGCTTCCATGATGCACCGTCAGGAAACCGTGGAGTGTCTGCGCAAGTTCAATGCCAGGCGGAAACTTAAGGTGAGTTCCGACTCAGCTTTATCAGTGGAAATGAGTTCATTTTGTGGATTTATGGTTCTTTTGTTCTCATCAGGGAGCTATTCTCACAACGATGCTGGTGTCCAGAAACTTCTCAGGTAAGTTTTGATGGCTTTAAGATTTTCTATGGTTAGAATGTTGGTAGTTCTCATCCTCTGTCTCCAGTTTTCAGTCTGCTTTCTTTCTTTAATGACAGACTTTGCATTTCGTCATAGTAAGCATTTTAGCCACCCCCGATTAAACACCCAATTTGAGGGGCTGTTGATGGCTAATGCATTAATGCCTCTGCGTCCACAAGCTCTCACGTAAGCAAAGTAGCTTCAGTGGATTACCATCAGGCAATTTGTAGAGCGAAGAGAGCAGACATACCACACCTCTTTACTTTTCCATTTTACAGGGTAAAAAGCCCACTAAATGAACATGACATAATTTGTTTAGGAGGCATTTGCAAAGATTTTCCGTTCAGGGAAAAAAAAGGATGTGGGAGTAACGAGAAGTTTGTTTTAGAGGTTCACAAGCAGCTCTTTCAACCACAAAGTGGCCTGGCCTTCCGCACAAGCACTAAATCAACTTAAAAAGCAATCTAGAACAGGGCTGCCACAATTATTGAAATGTATTTAAGGTTTAAGTTGATTTATTCTGAAATAATATTCCTGACTTTTATTATTCATAATTATGTTCAAAAGTTACAGTTTTAAAGTTTTAAATATGGGCATTTTTTAGGCTATTATGAAGTTTAGCTAATATTTCAGCTACATGCTAGCTATGTTGGCTAACTTAGTTTCTTTTTCAGTTCTTAGGCTAATTTGGAGTTTAGCTTATATTTCTGCTGCATGCTAGGTGTTTTGGCTACTTTATTTATTTTTTATTTTAGGCTATTTTGGAGTATAGCTTAGATTTCAACTACATGCTAGCTATTTTGGCTAATTTAGGCTGTTTTCCCATTTTAAGGCAAATGTTGAGTTTACCTTATATTTCTGCTGCATACCAGCTATTTTGGCTAATTTAAGCTTTTTTTTTTATTTTTAGGCTATTTTGGAGTTTAGCTAATATTTCAACTACATGCTAGCTGTTTTTGCTAATTTAAGCATTTTTGTGTTTTTTAGGCTATTTTGGAGTTTAGATTAGATTTCAACTACAAGCTAGCTATTTTGACTGATTTAGGCTTTTTTTTATTTTTAGGCTATTTTAGAGTTTAGCTAATATTTCAACTACATCCTAGCTACTTGGCTAATTTAGGCTTTTTTTCAGTTTTTAGGCTAATTTGGAGTATAGCTTATATTTCTGCTGCATGCTAGCTGTTTCGGATAATTAAAACTTTTTTTTAGGCTATTTTGGAGTTTAGCAAATCGTTCAACTACATGCTAGCTACTTGGCTGATTTAGGCTTTTTTTACCAGTTTTTAGGCTATTTTGGAGTATAGCTTATATTTCTGCTGCATGCTAGCTGTTTCGGCTAATTAAAACTTTTTTTAGGCTATTTTGGAGTTCAGCTAATATTTCAAGTACATGCTAGCTATGTTGGCTAATTTATTTATTTATTTATTTTTTCAGTTTTTAGGCTAATTTGGAGTTTAGCTTATATTTCTGCTGCATGCTAGGTGTTTTGGCTACTTTTTTTTATTTTAGGCTATTTTGGAGTATAGCTTAGATTTCAACTACATGCTAGCTATTTTGACTAATTTAGGCTTTTTAGATTTTTTGGGTATTTTGAAGTCTAGCTAATATTTTAGCTGTTTTGGCTAACTTGTTTTTTTGCTTTTTTTATGCTAATTTGCTATTTAACAAATATTTTAGCTGGTTTTTAGCTTCAGTGTTTTTATTTATCAACTTCAGTATTTTTAGTTATCAATTCCAGCATCTTCAGTTATTAGCACTAGCATCTTCAGTGGCCAAATTCAGGATACAGCATTTACACTAGCATTAGCACATGGAATGCTATATATCTACTTTTTAGTTAGTTTAAAGCTAACTTTAGAGCTTTACATCCAGTTTGCCCATGACCCGATTAGTTGACTAATTGGAAAAAATTATCGGTGATTAGTCCACTAATAAAATAATCGTTTGTGGCAGCACCAGTATAGAGAAGCAGGTTTGCAGGGTTTTTGTCCCGCTCTGAATCCCTCTCTGTCCAATAGTGGGACGGCAGCAAACCAGCCCTGCCGCTACCACCAGCACTGCCGCAATGGCACAGGAAGGTACGTCTGCTGGAGGGGGCGCTGGGAGTCAGGAACTTGCCAAATTCGTACTCGGGCTATTGGCATGTGGCCTGAGTTGCTTGAGCCCTCCCTCTCCTCCCCCCTTTCCCCCCCACCTGCTGCCTGCTGCCTGAACACTGATGAGCCTCTTTTAACATGGTCAGCGTCTGCTCCGGGGCATCGCAAAGATAAAAATGGAAAGTGCAGATGAAGCTCGGCTCTTGACCTTTTGGTACCTCCTGATGCTCTAATGAGCGCTCCTCCTTCCCAGTTTGATTTGTTGCTTTAGACTTTAACGGTCATTTAACTCGCCTTCGAAATGACCGTCTGACCTTTCAGCAGCTTCCACTTGGCAACATCTCTGAACCCACAGTACAGTAAAAATAATGTAGACATATTACAGATAATTTCTTATTCAGGCTGTTGTGTTGTTGCCCCGTCAGCCGGTTTGTACCTACAGAACTGATGCCTGCCTGTGCTCCCTTCGCATGGCCCTGGCCAAAAACAGCCAGCCGAGCATGTCTATGAGCAAACAGTGTATTATGGCATCCTGCATGGGAAGCTGGACAACAGAATGCAGTGTCATTTTGTTAACAAACTTTCTCTGTCCCTGTGGTCTTGCTTGCTTCGTTTTTGTGTCAACTTGGACTAAAGATGTCTTTGTGCTTCAAACAAAGTGCTGGCATGGTCATTAAAACATTTTGGGAATCTTACCTGGGAGGTGTAAAGCGTCTTTTTAAATAAAATTAAAATCACACTTCCAAATCGAAACTTATAAACAATAAAAACTTATTAGAGGTTAAAAGATTAGGATGTCCTGATCAGGTCTTCTTTGGGCCCAATCCGATATGGAGTCATTAAATTTTGAGTATCAGAATTCTGTTTCGATACTTTTATAACACATTTAAAATTTAAACAGATTTAATAAAAATATCTGCATTTTTTCTTATTCTTATTTTATTAAATTCTTTTATTATTTGGAATTTAAACAGAGCACTTCTATGAACTAGCTTAAACAATTACGTAAAAATACTGCAAATATTAAATGGTAAATATTGGGAATAATTAGTCAAATAGAGAAAATTTGGTGACTGAATATTTTTTTATCAGATGTGATTCATTTCTTCATTTAAAAACTCTGAAAATAAATGATTCCTTTATTTTCAATTGGTGTAGAATAAATATAATGATAATTATTGGTTGTTTTCAATGTTGGGGTAATGAATTTCAAAGTAACGAATTACTTTAATTTAATTACTTTTGTCAATAACACAACAAATTAGTTGAAATTTTGGCAATTAAATGAACATTACTAGACTACAGAAACCTTCATTACTTCACTTACATTTAGTGTCCATAAGTAATCAATAAAACTAATTAATTTTGTAAAAAAGTTTGCTCTTTTGGTTAAATAATATTGTTGACTTTATATACCCACAGGCATGAATTTTCCAAACACTTTTAAGGAAATATTTTTAAAGTAATCATTTGTGGTCTAAAACACCCTTTTTGCTCATTTTTTTCTTATTCTTCTTAAAAAAAAAAAGGGTACTGCTATAGAGTGATCGCCACCTAGTGGCCAAACTGAAACGCCCTCCAGGAGAGTCGATTACTCCTAAAAGTAATTTACCCTACACTGGTTGTGGTTTTTTTACTTTATTAAATTGTTTCTGTTAAAATGTCTATATATGTCATTGTTTGCCTTAAGATAACCCAATAGAGACACGTTTTTTAAAAGTTATTGATCCCAGATGTCAAAATCTGTGAATATCCCTCTAGTTTTTACTGTATTTTGTTCGCCTCCTGCTCAAACTAGTGCCCTCAATAAACTAGATCCATTCATGATATGCAGACTTCTATTAGAGTATAACAAGCTTGAAACAGCACTGATCTTAATAGGAATAGATACAAAGTCTGATCCCTTATTGGGGTATTACAGACTATTTTCCATGGAGTCATCATCCAGGTAATCGAGCCCGATCCGATCTGGACATCCTTAAGAAATTGATTCGTGTTTTATAAATGAAACTGATACTTTTACTACATTTATTTCAGAGAATAAATAACTAAATTAGCTTCAGTTGCATTCATAATTCATATAAAAGCCTATTTTTAAAATTGTGAAACGATTCATCTTTACAGGAACTTAACCTTCTCCTCCCATCTATAGATCAGTCTGGCTTTTTATTTCATTTTATTTTTTACAAGTTTCTACTTAAACTCTGGAGTCTAATCTGTTAAGTGATTTGTTTGAAGCATACTGAACCTTTCAAGGTGTCGGGGAAACTATACGGTGCTGGTTGAAGGCTCCATCTTCTAGAAATGTGGTTTAATCAATAAAACGTTTTTGTTCTTATTAGCTGGAACAGAATGTTTGCTCTCCGCTGCTGTTGAACGGTTTCTGTGCAGACCCTGGCATATCTGCATGCTGTTTTAAGGGAAGAAGGTGTTTCCAAACACACACTGGTGACGGATGACACTTCAGGTTCATACCTTAGACTTTTGAGGAAATATTTTGACGTTGAAACTGCATGCAAGATGTTAATGGAGAGACACAGTTGCTGCATGAAGTCGTCACCTCAGTGGAAAGGAATTTAAGAATGTGTGTTAGCCTAAAAACCTGATGTATTTAGCTTTTGTTAAAATATCACTGCTGTCTTACTTTCTTCATTGCCTTCTTCTGTCTTAAAAATGAAAGGTAAGAACAGATCACGGGAGAGTGATTACGAAATGTGGAGTCCATAAATAATATATGTTCACTTTTGTTCGTGTGCATGTAGATTTTTATATTTGTCAACAGATCTGTCTTGTTTTCAGAGTAATTCTTAAAGAAATACCAGTTTCTAGTACCAGTTCCAAATTACTTTTGGTTCCAAAAGCTAATATAGTTTATTTATAGTATTTTTAGGAATTGAATGAGACCAAGTGATTACCAATGACTCCTCAAAACCTTGTGCTAAGTGTCTGTTTCTTCCAAAGGGAACGTCCTCGAAGCTTTAAAACATAACGAAGCCATTAAAGCTGATAATGCTTTAAAAATGCTCTTAGAAAGTACTATACAAAATGTTAGTGATTTAAATAACATTTAAGATAACTTTTAAAAGCCATTAAAAATGTATTCAAAAACCAAAAACAATTAGATCCTTAAAACCACGATTAAGTGCCTGTTTCTTCTAAAGGGGATCCACTTAAAGCTGCAAAAGTTGGCGATGCCTGGTGGACCTTCCAAGACTATGAAAGGCTTTTAAACACTTTAAAAGCTACAAAATGTTAGTTCAAAACTCCTAGCTTTTGAAAAAAAAAAAAAAAAAAAAAAAACAGCCTTAATGAATTAGATGCTAAATGGTTCCCAAAAGCAAACCAACATATTTAATTAAATGTTAAAAGTTAATTAAAAATTAAAAAGAGACCTAACTATTACCAATGATTCCTTAAAACCACGAATAAAGTTCTGTTTTTTTTTTGTTTTTTTTTTTTAACGGAATCTACAAGAAGCTTTAAAAGCTTAGTGAAGCTAATAAAACTCATAATAGAAAGTTTATAAAAACTTCCTAATCTTTTAAAGGCTACAAAAATGACTATTAAAAACAACTCTTTAAAATGACCTTTTGATGCTTTAGAAATTATAACTATTATAAAAATGTTAAAATTATTTTAAATAATGTTTAAAAGCCATAAAAAGTTTTTAAAAGTCAGAATGAACGAGACCAAACTTTTACCCATGATTCCTAGCTAAACTTCAGCCAATCAAGTTCCTGTTTCATCTAAAGAGCATCGTATGGAAGCTGCAAATGTCGGTGAAGCCTTAAGGACCTCCTATTAAAGGCTTTTAAATACTTTTACAAGGTATATAAAAGCTGTAACATTTACAAAATTTTAGTTAAAAACTACCCAAAGCCTTTTAAGGTAAAAAAAAGACTTTATGCAACAAAAATAGCCCTTAAAAGCTATAAAAATAGCTTTCAAAACCTAACTAACCTATTTAATTAACTTTTCAAAGCTAATTAAAATCATAATAAATGAGATCAAGCTATTACCCATGATTCCTCAAAACAAAAGTGGCTGTTTCTTTAGAAGAATCAAAGTGGAAGCTTAACAAGTTCACCTGATCTCTAATGACATTTGATGGTTTAGTATTCTAAATATTTAATATATTATATATAAAGACTAGATGATACTGTGATCAGTTTTAATGCAGTTAAGCGGAGAAACTACTGTAGATAAAAGAAAAAAACTTTCATATCTGGGTCACACTTCTCAAACAGGGAAGAATTGTATCCAACCTTTAGGAGCTACTAATTATCACAGTTTTACCTTTTTCTCGTGTTTCTGATCAAATATTTAAAGGATGGTCACCTGCAGTGATGAAAACTTCTTTTCAGAGTAAACGTAAATTCTTCTACATTAGAATAAATCTGAAAATACAACTTTTCTTAAAGGGTAACCTGAAACCAGGGAGACATCAGTGTATCGCTGTGCTCATTAACATATCTATTTTCATTTATTTACTCTTTTTTATTTTCTTAATCTTTAGTTTTGAACACTTTTCTCAGTTTTCAATGTTCTCTTGTTCTCTTTCAGCCTGCAAAACCTTACTAAACAAAAAGTCGGACGGTGTGAAGGTAAGCTTTCTGACCCAACAAACTTTGTCTTAACACCATTTTTTCTGTCACATTAACAAGTTTAACCCCTTTTTACATGTTTGTTGTTTTTAGTTTATTTATTGGCTTTAGGGTTAGTAGTGAATTCAAGAATAATTAGGTTTGTGATTAAAATGAAGCAACAACCCTGAAAATATTTAGGGTCGGCTGTGTCGGTGCATGCAGTGAAAGGCTGTGTTCAGCAGGACACAAATCAAACATTTAAATGCATTCACACTGATCTTTAAAGCGTAACTCCGGAGCGGCTCGTTGTCTCCTCTTTGTTTAGCCTTCTTGGTGTTGCTTCGTCTCATTTTTGCTTCTGCAGCTGTTTTGCTTTGGATCAAACTGGCAGCTTCACTCTTTTGCTGTTCTGATTAGTTCCCGATGATTTTTATTTTTTCTCTTCCTCTTTGTTGCTGTCTGTCAGAAAAGGAAGTCCAGCTCGAGTGTTTGTTTGATGGTGAGACCGGTTTCGTCCTTATCCTTCTCGTATTTTTTTTTCCTTTTTTATTCGCTCCTCTCCTACAGTTCTTTTCTTCTTTCTCTTTTCTCCTTGAAGCAGTGGTGCTTTATTCAACTATTTTGTCTTTCTGCTACATTCAACATCCTCAGCCCCTCTTGTTTCATGAGCGCTACCAAACCAGCTCTGATAAAGGGCAAACATCAACATCCGTCCTGTTATCCTTCTCTGAGGTCTGATTTAGGACAAGATCAGACCCTTTCATTTCATCCCGACCATCACAGGAGCAAAGGGCATTGTATTCATCGCATAAGACTTTTTTTTTCCTTAACTTACAACAAATTTATATCGTTAGATTTTTAGGAGCTCAAAGTTTACTAAAGTAAAGCCATACTTCCTATCACTACACTAAAGGCAGTAATCCTAGAATTAAACTCAATGATCTCAACTGTTCTTTTTTTCACACAAGGCCTTTAAAAAACAATTAAGCTGCTTTAATCTAAATTTCTTTAAACCTATTTACTAGATTATTAATCATTGGAAGTCAGGGTGTCAAAACTGAATCTATTCAATGAAACTACAAAACTACGGTGGCCATGAAGTGCAAATCACATCAACAAATCCCTCGACTTAAAAACATTTTAAAGATCACAACGACGATTAACAAAAGCAAAACAAATATTACAAAACAGCAGTACATTTTAGATAAAACATTAAAAGCAAACACAAAAAAAATGTGTAAAAACAAACTGAAATGCTAGAAAAACAAAATACAATAAGAAACCGTAAAAGTTTTGAAGTATAAGACTTTGGTGATTGGATGATGATCTCCAGTATCACTTCATGCCAAATAACTTCTGACTTTTCCGGTCGCTCATTAGATGCGTTTCTATCGACTATGAAATTGTGCAAATTAGATTAACGATAATAAATTCGCCTAATAAAAACAAGACAATTTATAAACAAAAACCCACATTTCTTTAAAAAAGTTGTTACACTTAAAGGAAGCAATTTTTGGGACACATCAAAATTGACATATTTAGTAAAACTGCAATAGAAACACTTTTTTCACTCATTAAATGAGTCACCAACTACTGGATACCACACTGAGTTAAGCAGTCCCTCGAGCGCTCTACAGGGGGCGCCATGTGTCATTGTTGTTCTTTAAAACCACCATTTCCCAAAATCTGTTCATCCGTAGCTCCTCCCACAGCTTATCGCTCCATGGGCTGAATAAGACGTCGACGTCTCCTTTGATAGATGATGATGAGCGGTCGTCCTGTGGCAGAAATTTAAATGAAATCAAAGTATCATCCGTCACCGTGTTTTTTTAGTTGTTTGTGTTTATGTGCATAGTTATGATTTAATAGAAATACTTTAATTGGGGTTTTTTTCCTGCATTTTTAGAATTTCGATAAAGTTTGGCACATATTTGTTACTGAAACGCAGATATTGTCTAATTTTTCTAACATTTTATTTTGTTTTTGAGAAACATTTTTTTTCTTGTTTTTTTACATTTGTCTTTGTTTTCAAAAATATAATGCTTTTTAAAAAAATAAGAGTTTTGCTTTTTTATTTCTCGTTTTGATTTTTATAATGTTTTTGCATCAAGTGATTCGTTGATGTGATTTGCACTTCTGGGCCACCGTACAAAAGTGACAAAAGTCAAAATTTAGAATAAAACTGTCTTCTAGCAGATTTTAGGAATAGAATAGACAAATTTATATAAGAAATTTGGTCTGTTGGTAATATTTGTAAAAATATTTATTCAAATAATTTGAATTATTCTAATATTTCTTTAACTAAATTACATTAAAACACTGAATCAGGTTTTCCGAATCTGAAAATATTTAAAAATATCGGATTCCATAAAAACCTAAAACCTCTTAGAGCTCTGCATTTAAAATTTAAATGATTCAAACTTTTAGTTTCTCCTTTAGCCTCCAGTTAGCCTGAGGCTGAAGAGAGAGTTCAGTTAAGGATCATCTGCAGTTGAAATATAATCTCTTGTTTCCTGGTTCCAAAATAAAAATCCCTACTGATAAGATCGACCGTAAACACATTTAACTGTCTTAAAAATTGCATTTTTGGAGTAAGAAAGTTTGAAATTCAGTTTAATGTTGCTGCATATTTAGTTTTTTTCCTTCTTGTCATCTGTCAAACTTGTGTGTTATCTCTTAGTTTTTTTTTGCATTTTTGCACAAGAAAAAACAAAAAAAAACACAAAAAACAGTGCATACCTCCAGAAACCTGTGAAAGGCTCTCCTTTCACTGCATGCACAGACTTGGACTGCTGATTATTAGGAACGCTTTGCTCTGTTTAACCCTTTAACACCTTAAATCTTAAACATTCTGTAACTTTTCAACCGATAATTCCAGTAGATTCTGAAGGAGAAAAGCGGCTTTTCTCCTTCAGAATCTACTGGAATTATCGGTTGAAAAGTTACAATAACTTTTGAGAACATATAAACACTAGAGTTAAAGGGTTAAACTTGTCTTAAAAACTAAAGTGTCTTAAAAAGAAACAAATTCCTGAACAGAAAATTATACTTTTGTCTCTTTACATGCCAGTACGGTGCAGATAAAGTGGACAGACATGTTCAGATGTTCTTGTTTTAATCTTGGGGCGACACTTCGAGCGTTCTCAGTTCAGAGGGAGTCACCCTGTGTTTGTTCTCCTCGGTTGCAGCCAGACAACAGTAAAAACAGTGTAGTAAGCAGCAGCACCAAAGACAGCAGCATATCATCGTCTGCACCAATGGTACCACATCCGTTTTGTGTTTTTATCCTGCTTTTTGTGGTGTTTTTTTTACCATCGTTCCCATCTCCTCCATGTTTAGTTTTCTTCTCATCTTTTTGTGCCATTCTACATTAAAAAAAAGTCGTCCATCTCCTCCATCATCCTTTGCTTCTGCTCTCAACTTTACGTTGGCAGCTTTAAAACGGAACGACTGTTCTGCGACTTTGAGGGCGCTTCTTGCCTCCTGTTTTACCCCGCACCTCCTGCAGGCTTATTCAAATGGTACACAACGCTGACAGTTAGATAAATCGCTTTCATTTTGTGGAGACACTTCAGTCGAGCTCTGCTCGGCACCGAACAGGTTTCTTTTTTGTGTGTGTGTTAAATGTCTCCTGGGCTTTGTGGGTGGTTTGTCTTCAAAGCGGTTGTGATTTAGTCAACTGCAATCTTTTAACTTCTGCCTCATCAAAGTGTATCATTTCACAAAGTCCTGCTGGGGGGGTTTCTGGGTAAAAAGGAGTGTGAGGACGAGTGATGGGTTATAACTCGAAGAAGATGCAGCCCCTTGACTTAGAAATGGTCATCATATTTATAAACGCTTTTGGGGGAAGATGTCTTTCAATGAAATGTCAAAACAGAATAATTTTACTTTTATTACATTTGATAGAGATATCAAGGTGTCAAACAAAATAAAGCTTTAAAATATGACACTTTTCTTTATTTAAAACAACATTCCCAATACTGTTTTAATTATGAAGTTTTAAACCAAAATCCCACAACCTAAATGTCTTAAAATGCCATTTTTCATGTTGATCTGAAGCCTCTGTTTCCAAAATCTCCTCTGAGGGGGCGTGGCTTTTGGAGCTGTGTAGCTCCGCCCCTGATGCACCTTATCTGATTATCATAGCTCAGGGTCTCACTAGCGTAAATCTTCGAAAATAAGCATCCAAACTTTTGCAAAGATATCTTATGTCTTCCAATACTAGCCCTGGCGTTTATTCCAAAAATTTGCCACAACCTTTCAGTCTTTGGTCAGTAATCCATGTTTAAACCAGTTTTTAAAAATTCGTCGCTCGCTATATTTGCACCTCCACCAGGCAATCATTTGCTTGTTACTCCGTCTTCTCCATATCACCGTTGACTTGCGTCATTTTCAGATACGTTTACTCCAAATGTGGTGCAGATTCCTCACCAGAATGTTCTGTGGTGAATGCCACCACATAGAGTTTAAACGTCAATCCAATGAGCGGTTCTTGGCCACTACACGACAAATATCATAGACACCCGGCGTCTGCTCGACCCGACCGCTAAAAGAGATCGCATATGGTCTTAAAATAAATTTAAATGGACACCTGTGGACACCTTGAAAATAGATACTGCTGATTGCTTATTTTTAATCTATGAAAGTAAAACAGCAGCATTTACTTTAGTAATAAGTCAAATGAAATGCATTAAACTGTTGACATCCCCTCATGTTATCTGCTCAACAAATGTTGCACATTTGTGAGATATTTTTTGCTCCATAAAGTCCAATTTGCATTTCTTCTAAAGGGTTTAATTAATTGGTTGACTATTGACCATTGACTGTCCATTTTTGTGGAGGGGGAGTTTCCGAATCCTTCTGACGGGGCTGCATGTTCGGAGGTTGACTCTAGCACTTTTGCAGTGAGGTTCCAGTAGAGTCGTGTGGACGTTCTCCTACCTTGTTAGTCTTGAACTTCTTCATGCCGAATGTTGTGGTGTTGAGGTGCGAGGATGAGGGTTTGGACACGCAAACACACAACAGTTTGCACAAGTTGTGCAGATTGTAACATAAATAAAGTATTTTTTTTATTTTTTTATAAGTGAACTGGTTTCTGATATAGCAGATTTGGGTCACATTTTTAGGATAATTCGTCTGGATCTTGCCCTTGTACACCTTATTCCAGAAGGAAGTACGAGCAAAAAACGGTGCTTTAGACAAACTTTTTCTTGTGAGGGCCACATAGTAGTGTTCTTCTGTGATGTGGGGCCGGGGTCAGTTTGTAGACTAACGCTAGAAAATCGCAGGATGCGTCTAAACTCAAACATTCAAAGTTTTAGAGAAGGCCCCACATAACCCGATAGGAACACAGACTGCAGAAGAGTGGAATGAAAAGCCACACTGTGGGTCTCAATTGCATGGCCAGACTGGAAAAAAGAGAAAAGAAAATCCATGCATCATGATAACGCTCAGAGGGCCGGATCTGGCCCACGGGCCGTAGTTTGAGGACCCCTGCATTAGACCACAGGTGGTTACTTAAAAAAGTATATATATTTTAGAAAATTCCTTCCTGTGAGTTTTTAAATATGTTGATTTTGTCAGAAATGTATGTTTAGGTTAGCATTAGCCGCCCTATGATAAATCCCATTATATGTTAGCATCATTAAACGTTAGATCGATCTCTAATTTTATGGACTGATTATTGATCTTTTAAGCTTAGATCGATTAATCAATTTCTGTCAACCCAGCCCTAAAACAGACATAGATATGTTTGGTTAATTTTTTTTTCTCTAAATCTCCATAAATATAGATAAAAGTTAAAACATCTTCAGAAGACACCAGAACCCTCCTCCTCAGCCCTCAGGGGTGGGATAAATTTGCATTTTATCGTGTTCTTGGCTGGTTTTGTGCATTTTGTAGATTCTAAAATGATCTGGTTGACCTCGGCTCCATCTGGGGATGGAGGCTCATCTGCTCTGACCTCTTGTGTTAAAATCTCCTCGGCTCTGTGCTGCAGCTTTGTTGTGATGTGTGCGCACAAGTTTGTTTTGTACCATGAAAAAAAAAAAAAAAAAAAATCATTGCTGTTGGCATCAAATGCTGGTGCCCCCCTTCATCCACCCTCTCCCTGCATGGTAAAGTGTCTCCTACCTCCCTCCAGGAAGCCCAGACCACGATTGTACACAACCCAGCTGATGGCACCAAGGTAAGCAGCTCCTTCTACGCCCTTAAGGCAGCGACCCACTCCTGAGATTTAGTAGAAAAAAACTCAAATCTCATTTTAAACACACAGTGAAGCCACATTACTCAGTCTGTGTGAAGCCTAGTCCAGGAACCACATTCACAAGCGTCAAAATCCTATGAATTGACACTATTCTCACTTTACTAGAATGCTATACTACTTCTTTAGACCTTAAAATGAGTGAAAACTTTTATCGTCTTGCACATTTTGCTGCTCCTTCCCCTCAATGCTTGTGGCTCTCGGCGCTCCCATCACTGCTGTCCGGCCTGGTTTGTGCTCCTGGGAGGGAGTCATGCACCCTTTCATCCGTCTGTTGAGTTGACCCCGTGTCTTTGTAATTGATGTGTCTCACCTACAAACTCAAACCGGTTTCCAGACGACCTTCCGTCTGACCCGTGTCCAAACGTTTCCTCTTTTCGTCCGCTCTGCTTGTGTTGTGTCCGTGGCTTTGGTCTGAACTCTCTCTGTCTGACAGGGCTCCACAGAGAGCTGCAACAATGCAGAAGAGGAGGAGATGAAAGGTAGGAAAGGTACTTATCCGACCTTCACCTACTTTGCATGCTCACTTGATGTCACGTCCAGATCAGACAGAAAATGAAAACATTAAAATATAAAAGCCCCATTCAGGAGACCCAAGGATAAAATACACAAAGACAAAAACAGAAAGATGTGTTGGAAAAAGAGGAGTTTACAGTTTGGACGTGAAACGGATACCTGGGGAGGGATTTTCAGAGTTTAGTAGCAGCATGTAAAGGCTCTGAAGGAGAAATATTGATGTTATTGTTGAGGAGTGTTTATCTTTGGTATTGCTCTCCACTTTTGTTGTACTGCTAATGCTATGTTTGGGGTCAGAGGGGTTGTAAGCTAACTAGAGTGTGTAAACAAAGAGGGGCGGGGTCCTGCCCACAAATTATGTTTTGCACTCACTAGTCCTGTGTTGCGCGTTCAAGAAGGCGCTATAAGCCATTTTATTCCAGCCAGCAAGGCCAGGTGGCCCCACATGGTTTAAAAGTAGGTAGAAAATGTGGACTTGACTGAGTTTGTCCAGTTTCCAAGGTGACCCCACCTGTGTTTGCCCTCATTGGCTTAAGTAGCCACTCAGTGGGTTAGCCAGCTGCCCAGTAGACAGTGGAGCTCACTAGAATGCTACAGTGGAGCTCGCTAACTTTTAAAACCTGACCTTGCTAGAGTGGCGCTTGCTAGCTGGCTACAGCAGAACACACTAGCTCACTACAATGGCACTCGCTAGCTCAATACAGCAGAGCTTGCTAGCTCCATACAGTGGAGCTTGCTATAGAAGAACTCGCTAGCTCACTACAGCGGAACTTACTAGCTCAATACAGCAGGACTCTTTAGCTCGCTACAGCGGGACTCGCTAGTTCGCTACAGCGGGACTCGCTAGCTCAATACAGCGGGACTCGCTAGCTCAATACAGCGGGACTCGCTAGCTCAATACAGCGGGACTCGCTAGCTCGCTACAGCGGGACTCGCTAGCTCGCTACAGCGGGACTCGCTAGCTCGCTACAGCGGGACTCTTTAGCTCGCTACAGCGGGACTCGCTAGCTTGCTACAGCAGAGCTCGCTACAGCCGAACTCGCTAGCTCAATACAGTGGGACTCGCTAGCTCAATACAGCCGAACTCGCTAGCTTGCTACAGCGGGACTCGCTAGCTTGCTACAGCAGAGCTCGCTAGCTCACTACAGCGGGACTCGCTAGCTCACTACAGCGGGACTCGCTAGCTCACTACAGCGGGACTCGCTAGCTCGCTACAGCAGAGCTCGCTAGCTCGCTACAGCCGAACTCGCTAGCTCGCTACAGCCGGACTCACTAGCTCACTACAGCGGGACTCACTAGCTCACTACAGCAGAGCTCGCTAGCTCACTACAGCGGCACTCGCTAGCTCAATACAGCGGGACTCACTAGCTCACTACAGCAGAGCTCGCTAGCTCGCTACAGCCGAACTCACTAGCTCAATACAGCGGGACTCGCTAGCTCAAATACAGCGGGACTCTACATTGGCGCTTTCTACAATGGAGCTCACTACAGAAGAGCTTGCTAGCTCCATAAAGTGTCAGCCTGCTAGCTCGCTAAATGGGAGCTTGCTAGCATGCTATGCCGTCCACCCCATTAGTGTCTACCTAAGCTAAAGTGTACAAACACAGTTGGGGCCACCACAGAAACTGCGGACAAACCAAATTGGGGACACGTTTTCTGTCCACTTTTAAACCATATGAGCCCCACTTTGCCTTACTGGCTGGGTGTGAGCGCCTTTAGCGTTTAGCAGTGTTCACATCCGACCAGCAGGGAGGGGCTTCATTTTTGTTTTTCTACTGTTCACTTGCAAATTTCCACCCCCTACACTTGGACTCTCTAATTGGTCAATTGTAGCCCAGTTTATACGTGGAGCACGGAAATGGACTTTAAAAAACGTGACGTTTGAGCGCGAGAGTTTAAAAACGCAAGTTGTTTGCATAGACTTTTCATTGAAAGCGGTCACTCATATGCCAGTCGGTGAGGTCGTAGCTTCAGAGACACATTTCTATTGAACTACTGCTGCTCTACAGAAACTATGTCCTAGAAAACAACACCACTGGGCACCATTTATTAAAAATATATCAAAGGAGGATCGTGGGCCAGAGGTATTAGATTTATGTGGACGTTTCTGTGTTTGAAGAAGAAGTTACAATCATCAAACATCAAGCATGAAACAACCTGATCACACCTGATAAAAACTCATCTCTTCTCAATGTTTTAAAGCATGTCCCCTCTGTCTTTTTCAGCATAGCATGAGAAGGTCCACATAGTTGTTTTATTGTAAAACCGCACATATGTACAGGGAACTGGAATGTTCTAGCTCTTCCAGATGGACTCTCTTGTCGTCACCTCTATGTATGTCTGCTATATAAACTGACAGATGTTTTAAGAGCTTCAATAAAAGTCAGAGCCACTCTGTTCTGTTTAAAAATGCACCAAAAACACATCAACTAAAGGTGTTATTTCTGAAAGGAACAGACTTTTATTTCCAAAAAGCAGTTTGTTGGAATAAAATCTAAATAAATCTGACAAATCAGCATCATCCTCTAAAATAAAAATAACTGTTGAACCCAATTAGTAAGAAATCAGCTTCTTCCTCATAGACTGTAGTTTAGTTTGTCTACAGGAAGGAAAAACTGACTCTTTAATCTTGTGTCAAATTCTGACTCTAATAAGGTTAATTAGAAACTTAAATGGTGATAATAGCAGTCACCCTGACAATTAAAAAAGGAGGATCTTCTAATGATTTAAGAAATTGTACCTCTTCAAATCTACTTTACATGGTGAGAAAGCTGTAAAAGTGTTGAAGCTGGAGTTCATTTAATAGCAATCTCATCCTTTTTCAGTTTTAAAGAATATTTGGTGGTACAGAACATAAACATGACCTCCTGTGTCATCTAAATGTACCCATTTAATTCAAAATAAATGTGATGTACTTGTGTGTTATTTGTTTTATTTATATTTGACCTCCATCGTGAGAAAAATGAACATTAAAAACACCAAAAACGTGATTTTCTTTAGAGTTTGTCTTTGAAGTCTATATTATATTCTACTATTATACTATGTTATTATAAAAAAAATAGATGGTTTAAGGGAGAAAAAAGAGCAAAAAGTTCAGAATAAATAGCTAAAAACTTTTTGAAATAAGCAGTACATATTCTGTTTAGAAAAACAGAACTTTTTTGCATCTAGTTTTGATTTTTTACTTAATATTTGGACTAATTACGGTTTACGGTTTATTCTGGTTTAGATCTATGTGTTCACTCTGAAGATTGATAAAGTGAGAGGATTACAGTTTTTGGTCTGTAATAATCTCTTAAATCTCTTCATTTTTCCTGGTTTTCTTGCACTCTGCAGCAGTTATGTTGCAACAGAACTCACTTTCCTGCTAAAACAGAGCAGCACTGTCATCTGCTCTCTAAGCTCCTCCCACATGAGTTTCGCTTTCTCATAATCCACCTGCAGAACTATGAAAACAACATCAAGTTTGTCTTATTTCAATCAAAATCTGGTGATTTCTTAGTGCTGCCACCTAGTGGCAGCTCTACACACCTGCAGCTACCTGTTGAGATTATTTTAAAAATCTGACGTCTGCTTAATTTTAGATAACCACTGTTGTTGGATACGTGGTTTGTAAATATTTGACCATATTTAGTGAAGCTGATCCGTTTTATCATCTTCTGGATCGACTGTCTGCAGCTTCACATCTGCAGGAGTTTGTTTAGGATCAGATGTGTTTCTGTGCTTCCATTTCTGCTGGTTTGTCTTAAAAACAAACTATAATATTTTGTGTTATCGATCCAGATTTTCCACACTTTATAGGGTTATTTATAACATTTTGGTTGATAATTTGCCATTTCTGGTTTTGAGCTGCTGTGTGTTTTTAAATGCCATTTCGACGGCGAGCTCATGAGAGTTAATTTCAAATGTCAAACAGTAAGGCGAGGTGGAGCGCTGTGTGGGATGTGCTCGATGGATGACTCCTGACAGTTGTAACCTCTGTCCCTCCTCTCTGTTCTCAGCGCGTAAACAAGAGATCATAAAAATGACAGAGCAGCTGATAGAAGCCATCAACAATGGGGATTTTGAGGCCTACACGTGAGTCTGAAAGAAAGATCAAATCAAATCATCAGATCAAAGTATTTGTCTTGCTGTCTAAACTTTTATGGATCATTTGTTGCTGTATTCCTCCAACAGGAGAATCTGTGACCCCGGACTGACTTCCTTTGAGCCGGAAGCTCTCGGAAACCTGGTGGAGGGAATGGACTTTCACAAGTTCTACTTTGAAAATCGTTAGTAGCTCTTTCTTCTTTACAGACAAACTTGAGCTCCTTAAATCTGGAGACACTTAACAGTTTAAGGACCGTTTTTCTTTAAGTTAACAACTAAAAGAAGGGTGAAAATCTGCAAATAATTTAACCCCATTTACAACGATTGTGCTGAAGAAATTGTTCATTTTGACTGATCTGAAAACATTTCCAATCACCAGAATATCTGCTCTTTGTCTGAATAGTTTGTCGCCGTCTTTGTGGAGCTCTTCAAAATAAAAGCACCAGATTTATCAACATCTTTCATAAGGAGGGCGAGAATAACTTCTGACAATAGCTCCTCCCACACGCGGCGGGAGGTTTCTAAAACACACTTTTGCACAAGCGTCGAGCATCAACTCTGACACGTGTTAAAACAAAGGTGTAGGACGCAAATTTGATGCGGCAATCGTGTTTTATGTGAACAGACAAAGGATGCGTGTGGAGGGAGGAAGGAGAGGGGGCGGGGCAATCCGCAGCACGCGTCTGTGCAGAACCGGGGCTGAGTGATCCGTACGGATCAGATCACGGATGATTCGTGCACCCCTAGTAGGTTCCCGTGGAATCGGGGGTCAGTTGCGCTTATTTTTAACTTGTATAATTTTGGCAAAATGTTTTTATGGAGAGTAAAATAATGAAAGTTATTTAAGGTTTGAGTTGGTTTATTCTGGAATAATGTTCCTGCCCTTTTATTATTCAGAATTAAAATTTATGTTTTTAAGTTTTGAAAATTGGCATTCTAATAGCTTTTTGGACTATTTTGGCATTTACCTCTGAATTTTTTAGGCTATTTTGTAGCTAAGCTAATATTTCAGCTACATGCTAGCTGTTTTGGCTAATTAAGACATTTTTTTAATTTTAGTTTTTTTCGTTCTCTCTTTAAGTTTGGCTAATATATATATGCTGTTTTAGCTAATTTAGGCTTTTTTAGTTTATTTGGGATATTTTGAAGTTTAGCCATTTTTTTCACTACATGCTAGCTGTTTTGGCTAGTACATTTTTTTTGTTTTTTAGGCTAATTTGGCATTTAGCTTACTATTTAGCTGCCTATTAGTGTTAGCGTTTTCAGCTATTAGCGTCATCATTTTCACCTATCAGTTTCAGTGTTTTCAGCTACCATCTGTAGTGACCAAATTCAGCTTACAGCATTCAAACTAACATTATTGCAGGTTACGCTTTATATCTAGTTCATAATCATGTTAAAAAGTCAGGGTTTTAAAGTTTTAAAAATGTAGTTTTAGAGTGTTTAATAAAAGTTTATCTTATTTGGCTCACAACCTAAGGTGTGTTTTGGATTTTGGCCCTTTGTACGATTGAGTTTGACACCCCTGGTGTCAAACATCAATAAAGCTCAGAGATGCGAGTCTGTCCGGCATCAGCACCACTGTTCCTCACTACATCCCCCATGATGCATTGGGTTAATGTGACGTCGTCTCTTACTGCGCTGCTGTTAACCGCCATGAAGCACAATAAGCATAAATTAAGCATGTTGTGATCATAAAACGGAAAAATGACAGTTGCTGTGGCACAAATATTGTGCTCATTCATGCGATTACGGAGATTACTGGTTAAATTAGTAACATATCAAAAACCATTCCTTACTCAACAAGAGACGAAATAACCTTCCTGACATTATTTATTCATTATTTGGAATAATTCAAATAACTGCAGATATTTTCTCTCTGTTCTACCGCTGCAGCTGTGTTGCTTTTCTTGCAGAAAATGTGCTCCTATAGTCGGCATTTGCTTGAAGGAACTTATCAATTTCCATCGCCAGAAGTACCAAACTCAGGCGTTTGTTCCCGTTGCCATAGTAAATCGTGCTGTCTTTGTTCCATTGATCAGGGCTTTTAATGATCGCGACGCTCACACCTGATTCTGGTTCTAACAACTTCAAGTTGATTGAATCAAACATTTTCAGCTGTTCTGGAACCAAAAACCCTGAGTTTGAGAATTTAGAGTCCAGTGACTCTAAGTTCAGGTTTGAACTCTAAATTTGTTGAACCTGCTTCTTGGAACGGGCCCCGGGTATTTCCTGATATTGTAGTTGTCAAGCTAACAGTTAATGATCTCTGTCTGTAGTTCTCAGTAAAAACAGCAAACCGGTCCACACCACCATCCTCAACCCTCACGTCCACCTCATCGGCGAGGACGCCGCCTGCATCGCCTACATCCGCCTGACGCAGTTCATCGATGGCCAGGGCCGGCCGCGCTCCTGCCAGTCGGAGGAGACGCGGGTGTGGCATCGCCGTGACGCCAAGTGGCTGAATGTGCACTTCCACTGTTCGGGATCGCCGGCTGCACCCCTGCAGTGAAACCCCCACCAAGGCCCAGGTACAGCTGATGGATGTCTGTGACGGCCTCTCCTGGTTTATTTACGGTGTATCTAAATCTAAAACAGTTTTATAAATGTAGACGAGAATCGCAGTGAGACAACAAAGAGTCAACGCTCATATTTTTGTCAAATCTTTTAGCATTGAGCCTGCAATAGAGCTTATAGAGCTGACCAAATCTACAATTCAAAAATCGCATCCCCAAGAAATTTCCCAGAAGTCTCTACAAAAAACTGTGAATCGATGCTTGCTAGATTAGCAAATATAGACCACAATGCATTGCGTTTAAACAATTTTTCATATGAAAAACATTTTTTTTTAATTTGTTTTTTACAAACCATCCAAATCATCTGATGATGATGATGTCATACAAGTATTTAGTAGTTAGGGAGGAAATCTGGACATAACCAAAGACTCTATCCTTTTCTTAATATAAATGTAGATCCTGTACGTCTCTAAGTAAAGCTTGTTTGTTTTTTTATTTAGTACGGAAGCCAAAAATGTCCTACCCTATATTTTTTTTACTGTTTTCTCATGACAATGAGATCCACTGTCTCATTATCATTTAAAACATTTTTACTTGTGAAAACAAGATCCACTATCTCATCATGAAAAAACAAACTTTGTTTTCTCATGATGACATGATCCACTATCTCATTATCACGAAAAAAACTCTTATTTACTCATGATAACGTGATCCACTATCTCATTATCAGGAAAAACAAACTTTGTTTTCTCATGATAACGTGATCCACTATCTCATTATCACGAAAAAAACTGTTTTCTCATGATAACATGATCCACTATCTCATTATCACAAAAAACTAATTTTGTTTTCTCGTGATAACGAGATTCACTATCTCATTATCACAAAAAACTAATTTTGTTTTCTCGTGATATCGTGATCCGGTATCTCGTTATCACAAAAAACTAATTTTGTTTCCTCATTATAACGAGATCCACTATCTCATTATCATGATAAAACAAACTTTGTTTACTCATTATAATGTGATCCACTATCTCATTATCACAAAAAACTAAACAAGTATGAAGTCCTAAAGGTGTTTGTTCCCGTTGCCATGGTGAATCATGCTGTCTTTGCTCCATTGATCAGGGCTTTTCATAGTCGCGATGCTCGCACTTGATTCTGGTTCAAACAACTTAAAGTTGATTGAATCAACTCTTTTTAACTGTTCTGAAACTGAAAACTCTAAGTTTGCGAATTTTGAGTCTGTGAACTCTAAATTTGTTTAACCTGCATCTAGAAATGGGGCCTGGGAGTTCATTACAAATTCTCTTCGGGGCGGGGTCTTTTTTTTTTTTTTATGTAAAACTGAAATTATTTTATTTTGAAAATGCATTTTAAATTGGAAACTTGAATCGCATATTGAAATTTTAATTGCAAAATGTGATTTCAAACAGCATAATCACATTTTGAATTGCATAATCGTTGGAATTGAGAGTAAAAATGTTACACATAATCTGTGAATCTCTGCGGTTCTTCTTGAGAACCTTTGACAGCAGGAATGACGGTCTCCTGTCTTCACAGGTCTGCCTGAACTGCTGGGAGCGTTTCTTCTCCTCGGTTGGAGTCCAGTCGGAATCTTGGCCGGGAGAAAGCCGTTTGGAAAACGTTGGAGAAACCAATTTTTAAAAAAAAGTCATAAATAAACCACATAAAAGAATAAAATGACCAATCAACACAAATCGGTCCGTCCTCAGCTGGCGGGGGCCTCGCTGACATCAGCCCCCCCTCGTGGATGGTGCATGCTTTTGACGGCGACACCGGGGTGATGCTGCCGGCTCCTCCCCCCCACGGCCTTCGTTTGCCCGTCTTTGTTTTGTCTGTCGTGTGGAAAAGTATTAGTGTTGAAAATATCTATATAACAATTTGAAAAAAAACAGACTTGACACACAGCGAGGATGACAGACCGGCAGCTGTCTAATCGTTCGGTGGAGTAGTACATTTTAGTGTGGGCGGGGCTTATCGGGGACTAAATCAGCTATATTTCAAAGGGATTTAAGTGAAGCCACCTTTGCTTTTACTGCCATTTTGTATGTTTTATCTCCTGAATGAAGGGATAAGTATTTTGTGTTTGATTGAAAAGGGGAATTTATTTAAAGCTGTATAAATCGATATATTTATGTAGGGGTTAAAGGGTGTTTTGTTTTTTTCCAGACCCTTCCTGTGAGGTTTAGAGGTGTAAATACCACAAACAAAAAGTTACTGCATGCACGCACACTTTAACGGCGGCGTTTGGAGCCTCGGCGTCTGGGTCAGCTCACCCTGAAGTTGCAGAAGGCTGTAGTGTGTGCAGCTGAACACTAGGGGGCAGCAGTGACAGCTCCACACGTTCTCACCACCTTCATGTTCCTGATGCATGACGTCCTCCATCTTATGGCCTGTACTGTTTCTTCACAGACACTTAAGACTTGATGCTGTTGTTTGCTCTTGTGGGGGGAGCCTTTCTGCAACTTCAGGTTCTGCTGCCCCCCCCTCCATCATTCCTGGTGTTTTGGTGTGATGATGATCATCTCTGGTGTCTACGATGTTCATGATTTTTTATATGGTCCGTCTACGCTTGCTGTACTTCAGTGTGGAGCCTTGGCGTTATAGAAGCATGTTAAAAATGAATGCAGCTGATGGGAATGGAAAAAAAAAATAGAGCATGATGGGAAGAGGGCTACGGGACCTTTTGCGGATGGCAATCAATGCCTTTGGGTCCCCCTTTTTATCACTTTTCTGTTGTAAATGTTGTAGCTAAATGTTTTGATGTTTATCAGAAACTGGCGAGAGACGGCGTTCACGGGATCAAGGCGCCTCCTCTGGACGAGGAGGACGGCGAGCATATCTGTCGGTGGTTGAACTGTTGTTTCTCTGTCGTAAACGCGTCATCCAACACTACGTCGTCCGACCCTCACATCGTCTTCGTCCGTCCTCCGATGATCAGCTCCAAAGTGACGTGACTTCTCTGACATGCCATGAAAACTGTGTGCCCCCCCCCCTCCTCCTCCTCCTACAACGACGACTTTGTACCACGATGAGGAAATGTAAGCTCTTGTTGTGAACCCGGCACACACACTGGTTGTTTCTGCCACCATACTACTAATAAAATGTATTTCCACACGTTCTGGAAATGTTTACGTGGAAGGATTCTGGGTTGAGCGCTGACGCTTTGGAGAACAGAACTATTCCAGAAACTATAGTTTCATAAGTGCTGCTTCCCGTACACGATTATAGCATTTATTATAAATAAAATAAAGATAAACTGGGACCACTTTGTACCATTAAAAATGATCTGATCGGCCCAAAAA
>NC_050526.1:1188893-1189297 GCF_002922805.2 Oryzias melastigma
ACACGATTACAGCATTTATTATAGATAAAATAAAGATAAATTGGGACCACTTTGTACCATTAAAAATATGATCAGCCAAAAATTAGTTTCTATCCTCAAAGTACATTTAACTGCTGCAAAGAGAATTACTTACGGAGCTCCTAAAGGGACATCAAAGTAAAAAAAAAAATAGGATTGAAGTTTTTTTTTCTAAAAATTGAATTTGTTACTATCGGGTGCGCACCAGTTACTAACCAGAAAAAGATTTCAGTTTTAGAAAAAAAAAATTCAGTTACTATCTGGTGTGCACCAGATTCCTTTTTCCACTTTAACTTTCAGAAAAAAACTGGTTTGCAACTGGTGCACACTAGATAATAACTGATTTTTTTTTTCTAAATGTAGAAGTATAAAAAAAAATCTGGCTA
>NC_050526.1:1189321-1191949 GCF_002922805.2 Oryzias melastigma
CAACAATTTGCCAAAACAAAAGCCTTTTTTTGTAAAAAGATAAAACTTCACAGCACAAGTAAAAGAAAAATGAAAACCTATAGAATTATCCATATCATCACATTTTGATAACCTGTAGGTTAAGGGAACAAATTATTTTTAATTGAATCTGTTTTGTTCAGTTCAAGGTGGTTTGTATTTTTTTTTCTCTTTTTTACAACCACCTCCAGGAAAAACAAGCCTGTGGTTCCTCAAGCGGTATCAAATATGTTCACAAATTATCAATTTATATTTTTTGTCAGAAATGTAAACTGAAATTTGGGTGTTTAAAAAAAAACACCTTTGTACAATTATTACTATATATGCAGTTTTACACGTGGATGAAATATGCATGTCTATACTTTTCTTTTTTTTTCACTGTTTACTTGATCAATGAACATTTATGTTGTTTGCATCCAAAAGAAAAAAAAAGTTTAAATGCATAAAAGATGAAAGCCTTAGCTTTTACACGCCCTTTTAAAAAGGTCAATTTAATGCATTGTACACTGACAATAGTTCGACGGGGGGCTGTATGTCCAAACTCAATTTGGATGCTGGATTTTTGCATGACCATAACGTTAATAAAAGTCCTACATTAAACTGTTCTGGTGGTTGTTTTAATGAGGTCTGATGCTGCAGACTGGAGTCACAGAAGTATTTAAACCTCAATGAAGTCAATTTTTAGCGACAAAAAATATATAAATGTCATCAACTTATAGAATATTTCAAGTTTGTCAAGAAGCCAATCATTTTCTGTACATAAAAGGTGAAAAACTTGGGAGTTTAAAGAAAATGTGGAAACTTGGACAAAAAATATCCATAACACAAGTTATTTCAAATAGAGTATAAATGCAATTTTATCACTGAAAAGAAATTTAAAGACTTTTTAAATCGATAACATTGATTAATACACAAATATACGCAAATATTTCAGGTGATGTTGTTTGAGTGTAATAACGAATACAACCAGTAGATGGGGCCAAAATTTCATCTCAAACGCCAGGAAGATAGTACGTATCCCATTTTTTTTTGTATCCCAACATTTTGTTGCTGAATTTCCCCCCAAAAAATGATTTAAATTACTTTTTTTTAAATGTTAAGCAACAAATAAGGCCTTACCTTAATGTTTGGTTCCTGTTGGAGTTTAATAACTCCAGTCTGCAGCCGAACTAAAGCAGCGCTCAATTTGATTCAAGTGGAAACAGCTGCGTGCGCATGCGCACTAAAACAAGTTTTTCACGTTAAAACACAAATTAACATATACTTAAAAGAAAACCTCAAAACTATATATTGAAATAGTTATAGCGAAGTCCAACTCCAAAAAGAGTTTAAGTATCAGCTAAAACAATAATTACTCGAAATGGATTATGGGTAATGAAGTAATTTAAAAGCAAGTAGTGAAAACAAGCGGAAATTTGCAGCTTTTATAACCTGGTTTATCTTCATATTTAATGAGATTAATGTTTTTTAGTGCATTTTCTCATGTTTTAAATAAAATAAACTTTGAAAATAAACCTAAATCGAACTTTTTTTCACCCAGAAACTATGACAAACTTTTACAAGAGTAGTATTTTAGTCTTGAAATTATGTAATCGCCAAAACAAAAAATTAATGTAAACCTGAATACAACCTGTTAGATGAATCATTTGTTCTAATAATTAGTGTTTGTGGTGGATAAAGAAGCACACGGTAGTGTCGATAACCTTTAATTCGATTAGATGAACTCATGTAAAAGTGAAAAAAGGGGAAAACACTGGTGGGTCTCATGTTCCACACGACAAATCTGCACTTCCAGGTACGCAGGCAGGTCACAGGTCACCTAAACCAGTCAGGTTTATGAACAGCACCTCCCAGAATGACTTCTTCCTGTTCAAGTTGTACAGCGGAGCAGAATAAGAAGCATTTGTTCGTCGTCTACACTGATGAAGTGACTGTAAACCGTAAATCAGACTTCTGATGCTCCGGCAGTAGATTCCAGACGCTGAGCCGTCCATGGCTTTTTATCCAAACTGCGCTTTGATTGTAGAAAAACGACGGGATGATTGCTTCATGCAGATGATCCTCTAAGCCAGAGGTGATGACATGCATTTGTGCGTTCTGCCCGTTTAGAAGTAGCATGGGGGCAGAAAAAGAAAAAAGTCTTTCTGGTGATGTCACAGGAAGTCATCCGTCTGGGTTTAAGACCGCCGTTGAGGAACGTTGGCACTTTCATCTTTTTCCACAGAGACTTGTGGATTTCTTTTGGTGTGGTGCCACACTGAGTCACAGAGCAGCACATTGTGCCGCAACAGGGGAAAAAAGTGTTAAACCAACCCGTGCTTTTATCATTAGTACGTCTTTTCCTTGATTCAAGGAAAAAAAAACAAAAAAAAAGCCATTTATCTCCACTGAGGTGTCCCAGATTGAATAAAAAAAAAATACAATCTTTTCTCACTGAAGACAGTCTTCACTCATTCAGCTCCGGGGGCCACCTTTCTGAGCCGATGCAGCCGAAAAGAAGAGGACAGAATAGGAAAAGAAAGAAAAGATGTTAGAAAAAGACACTTAAAGAGAAAGAAGTGGTTTAACAGAGGGAAGCAGCTATCCCGGGACAACGCTACGGCAGGATCA
>NC_050526.1:1192185-1197623 GCF_002922805.2 Oryzias melastigma
CACAGCACGGTAGCACGCAGACCAAAGTGGGAGGGGCGAGGTTTTAGCAGCCGTGCTGCGGCTCGCCGCTCCTGCTTTTAGACTGTCTGCCCTCCACATCTGTAGGACAAAGGCAATGCGCGGGTTACATCTGCATTTATGTCAGATTTATGTCAAGAATCAATAAAAAAAAACATAAAAGAGCAAAAAAAGTGAAAAATAAATAAAGATATATATAAAAAAAAACATCAAGACATTTTGATGCATCAGAGGGATTAAATAAGCTTAAATATTAAAAAAAAACTTTTTACGCCTGTTTAAGCTGCCAAAACTAATACTAATGGAGTTTATAACTGACGATTTTCCCAACAGAAAGACACATTTGTGATTTTCCCAGCAGCCACAGAGGTCAGATAAGATCCATTCTCTCAATGTGTCAAACAAAACAAAAACACACTGCACACATCACACGAAAACGTGACAAACTCATCCGGATCGCGAGGATTGAATGAGTGTTTCAGGTCGGACTGACCAAAGTCATGCAGGTCAGTCACAGTGAAAAACATCAGAACATCAGAACAGAAAAATGAATCTATTATCCGAGTCTCTGCAGGGCTTCAATGTGTTCTTTGGGACGTCACAGAAAAAGCTTCTTTCACCTAAATCTAAATTTACATTAAACAAAAATGGTTTAAAAAAATGAGAAAATGGCGTTGTGATCTGAAGCCTGTGCAGCAGATAATAGCAGTAAAACAATCAGATTTAAACAAAATAAAATCATGACAAAAGATTTGAACAAAGTTCCATCTCAAAAACAAAATAAAATAAAAAGGAGTCAGAATTCAGCACCGTGTCAGACAGACAGGAAGTGACCCAAACACAGAGGAAGAATGCGGGAAGCTCATGCACAGAATGGTTTCCCTCGTCAGAAGTCGTTCTGCAGGACAGGAAGCGTCCGCTCCGTCACACACAGCCGTACTCGAACCACAGCGACTGGTTGTCCTCTGGGTTCTGGTCCAGATCGCTCACATTGGGATCAGAACCTTTATCCTTACTGCTGGCTGCGGTGGGACCCCCCTGGTTCTGGTTAGTAACGGGAGGCCCGCTGATGTTGCTGACTAGCGAGGGGTTCAGGGACAGGATGGGGAGGCGGTCGCCCGCCGACTCGCTAAAGATGGAGTCCATGAAGACGGACTCCACGGTGAAGGAGGGGCCGAGGAAAGACTCCAGAGTGGAGAAGTCGGAGTCTTCCAGGCCGCGGCACGGCAGGCTGACTGACTTTGGCATGGGGGCCGGCGTGGTGAGCGGCGGCGTGAGGTGGGTGCTGGTGGGGTGGTACTCACTGGGTGTCGGCTGGGACTTGACCCCGGTCTTGGGGGAGGCGGAGCAGGAGGAGGCGTCCACGGACACGGGCTGGCGGTGGTCCTTGGACAGCAGGTCGTGGATGCTGGTGCGGCGGGTGGTGCCCTCGGCCGTGGAGATGACGCTGCTGGCTCGGGGCAGCGTGGAGGAGGCGGAGTCTAGGCGTTCGGAGACCGACGTGGCTTTGCTTTGCGAGGACAGGCTGGAGCGGAGGGGGGCGGAGCCTCTGACGCGGGTGCTCTCCGCCTTCCTCAGCGAGGGCCGGCCCGGCTGTGCAAGGGATTTCTGTGGGCGGTCGGTGCTGGCCGGCGCCGCTCTCCCGCTGGAGGAGCGCATTATCCCCCGGCCTTTGGTGGAGGGGCGCTCTTTAGGAGCGCGCTCAGAGGAGGTGGAGAGGCGGGGAGAATCCACCGTGAGGTTCTCCTGACTCCCGGACTGCAGCGGGCAGAAAACAAACGCCGTCAGAGAACAAACGTCACACGGTGGACGCCGTTTTGAGGTCTTCACTCACCTCTGCAGGATCGATGCCCTCGTCCAGGAACTGCTGCAGGGACAGCACCTCGCTGGGGGAGCCGCCTTTCTTGTTTCCGGCGCCGGGGAGCTCCAGAGAGCGGCGCGCCAGCAGGGGGCTCTGGTGGGTGGAGCGGGAGGCGGCGGGCTGCTGGACGGGGCTGCTGCCGCTGCTGGACCACACCTCCTGGTCCAGGCTCAGGCTGAACTCGCCGCTGCTCTCACTGTGTGGCCGGCTGAGGCTGCCGTTCACCGTACCTGTGGGGGGGTGAACCCCTCACTCATTACTGTGATCTAAAGTGCTACGACCATAACTAGAAGTGAGTTAGCAGAAAGTCGGAGTGAAGGAAGAGAGACTATCGCTACTGGTGGTCCTGTTGCTATGGAGACTGGGTGAAGGGGGAGGAGGCCAAACATGTGCTGTCAGGTTTCAGTAAATATCCACACCAACACGAGGGAAGGTGCTCGGGAACAGTTGGACGGGGGGGACGTCCTGCCGGGGCAGCAGATGGCGTGAGGCGGGCCGAGGGGCAGGAAGGGCGGCTCGGAGCCAGGCGGTCACGCCGCCGTGTAAACAGACAGTTTTAGTCCTGAATACATGGAGGGAAACTGAAGACGTTTGTAACGAATAACAGAACGTGACAGAGAGTCAGTGAGTTAGTGACAAAACAGAAAAGGAGGACGGAGAGTGACAGCAGACGAGACACGGCGGCGTGACGCTGCCCTTGAATTTGAATCTGTCCTACATCTACAAGAACAATTTCAACCAGTGAGCCGCTCGCGCTTTTGGTTTTCAGGATTGTGGTGAAACCAAGTTAGAGGAAAGTGAGTTTTTATTGTGTTCTTGTAGCATTTTTCAGACGATTGAGGACATTTATGAAGAAAATTAAGCATAAAAGTGTATTTCTTTATTTAAAATTGTGAAGAGAAAAGGGGTGGGATTGCTCCACACTAATTTAATACCTGGCACCCTTTAATACCTTGGCTCCAGTGCTTCTATTCTTTGATTTTCATCTGTTAACACAATAATTCCAGTAGATTCTGAAGGAGAAAAGCGGCGTACGCCGCTTTTCTCCTTCAGAATCTACTGGAATTATTGTGTTACGGGTTAATAAGCTACAGTATGTGTTTTAGCGTCACATATTAAAAGGTTACCCAAATGTCGGTGTGTGACGAGTTGGAAATGAGAGTAATCACAATTAAAAGACCACCAGGAACGCTTTCACAACATATCAAAGCATGATCAGGACTTTGAAGCCCTGATAGAAGTTACTGGTGTTACATCAGGACAACCAACCCACTGGCCCAACGTGGTGGAGATCACTTACTACAGACGCCACAGGGCACTCTGCACAAAGCGCTGGGCTCAGCAGGAGGAGGACACAGAGCATGAGCGCTGCTGTACCCCTGCAGGCCTGATAAGACAACGCAGAACATCCACATGTTGGCATGCTTAACCCACGAACAACGTCCACAACTTGTGCCGACGGGACAACACAGAATGATAAATCGATGGACGTTTACTGCTGCAACGGTAAAATGCTCCATTTCATTTTTAAGTGCATTCTGGGAATTGGGTTGGAGGTTCAGAATCAAAGTGGTGTCTGTAGAACGTTTAATGGAGTTTCCCATTGGACGGCTAATGCTAACGCTCTATCGACCTAAACATATATTACTGACTAAATTAACAACTTTTTAAACTCAAATATTTTTTTAAGTAATCATTTGTGGTCTAAAACACCAGCTTTGTCCGAATTCCCCCCTACTCACTTTGCCATTTTCTAGTGCTGTCCAGATCCACTAGTTTGAAAATCGAGTGATTTGAAATTTCCCAGAAGTCTTTGGGAAAAACTAGTGTGCATCGTAGCTCCCCAGATTAGCAAATATAGACCACAATGCAATGGGGTCGAACAATTTTGAAGAAAAAGTGTGTTTAAATGTAATTATTTTAACGAATTATCCACATTTTCACCATCGGAACAGAATGGAGTCATAAATAAACATCATGAAATGTTCGTATTGATTCAGTTTTGACTTTGTGAAATCGGTGACGTCATATCCAGCGTTTAGAAAACGAAAGAAAAGTAGTGAGTATCATTTCCGAATTGCCTTTAAAATCAAGGGCACTATAGTTTTTTAGTAGTTGGGGATTAGGGAGGGATTTCGGACACAACCACCATTTTTTTTTTTTGCTCATACTTTCTTCTTCTTCTTCTGGTTTAAGGTGTAATGCTATGGCTCGATCGCCACCTAGTGGCCAAACTGAAACACCTCCAGGAGAAGCAGAACAATGTTTACAATGTTAATGATCTGAACATTTTTATTAGAACTTCTCCTTTAGAGAATCTATGTAACACTGTATGATATTAACAATCTCATTATTTCACAAATTATAGAAGTTATTATCAATACCCAACCCTAAAAAATAGATTTGTAAACTAAAGCCGACAATGTAATCTGGGGTGAATGTGTGGCAGTAGTTTTACCGCCTGTTCAACAAATGGGTCAAACTCCGTTTGAGCAGCAGATCCAGGAAAACCGCTGCAGATTATCTTCTTTGGAAAAGATCCTAAAGTCTGAATTAGAGTCAATCCTACTTCCACTGGAGGCAGATTTGTTTCCCCTCTAACTTCTCTTAGATGGAAATAGATCGGAGTCGAACCACTTTTGTCCCTCTTACCTTGACTCTTAGGATCGTCTGAAGAAGCGGCAACATCCTCGCAAGAGATATTATCTGAGGAAGTAAAGAAAATCCCAATCTGAACCCTAAAACGCGTTTGCTGCCTACAATACTGTACGTCGGCGTCTTCTCACCTTTGACCTGCAGCCGGTTCTTGGCTCTGCTGCGTCCTGCGGTGGGCAGGGTCAGGGCGGTGCAGTCGATGGCGTTGGTTGAAAAGGCGAGCTCCTTCATGCGCTGCCCCCCTCTCCTGCTGCTGCTCACCACGCCAGCGTCTCTGGCTGCAGGCCCGTCGTCCAGATTGTCGGTGCTGCCGGGCCACTGTGAACCCGGAGCGCTGGCCACCGCCATCGTCTGCAGCAGGTCATTCATAGCTGCACGGGTTGACAGAAAAGAATCCAAGTAGGAATAATAGACTTTTAGAGTGTTAGATGTTTTTAAATGGGGCTAAATATCTAAAGAGTCAATTCAGTATATTTTTATTTTTCATTCAATATTTTTGCCTTTCTTTAAGCATGAAAACCTTAAACCTAGAATGTAGTTTCTTCATCTATTTGGGTAAAACTATGAGGATTCGTTTGGTTATAGTCAGTATGCTGATTAAACATTTACTCGTGTGAGTGCTGTGGAGCGTTCATAGTGATACATTTTTCCAGCCATACGTTTTATTGTCCGTTCGTAGCTCTTCAACCGCTTCAGCTATTCAGCTCTTAAAATATTCAGCTCTTTCAGGAAATAGTTGCTCGAAAGTTTCAACTTCAAAACTCTTCAACTTTTTAAAACTATTCAACCAACTACCACTTTTTGTAGCTAGTATTTTAACTTTATACAAGCTGTTTTGGCTAAATTAGGCTTTTTTCAGTTTTTTAAGACTATTTTGGAGTTTAGCTAATATTTCAGGTACATG
>NC_050526.1:1198574-1204521 GCF_002922805.2 Oryzias melastigma
GAGGAAGTAAAGAAAATCCCAATCTGAACCCTAAAACGCGTTTTCTGCCTACAATACTGTACGTCGGCGTCTTCTCACCTTTGACCTGCAGCCGGTTCTTGGCTCTGCTGCGTCCTGCGGTGGGCAGGGTCAGGGCGGTGCAGTCGATGGCGTTGGTTGAAAAGGCGAGCTCCTTCATGCGCTGCCCCCCTCTCCTGCTGCTGCTCACCACGCCAGCGTCTCTGGCTGCAGGCCCGTCGTCCAGATTGTCGGTGCTGCCGGGCCACTGTGAACCCGGAGCGCTGGCCACCGCCATCGTCTGCAGCAGGTCATTCATGGCTGCACGGGTTGACAGAAAAGAATCCAAGTAGGAATAATGGACATTTCGTTGAGTGTTAGATGTTTTTAATTGGGGCTAAATATCTAAAGAGTCAATTTAGTATATATTTATTTTTCATTAAAAACTATGAGGATTCGTTTGTAATATAGTCAGTATGCTGATTAAACATTTACTCGTGTGAGTGCTGTGGAGCGTTCATAGTGATACATTTTTCCAGCCGTACGTTTTATTGTCCATTCGTAGCTCTTCAACCGCTTCAGCTATTCACCTCTTAAAATATTCAGCTCTTTCAGGAAATAGTTGCTCAAAAGTTTCAACTCCAAAACTCTTCAACTTTTTAAACTATTCAACCAACTACCGCTTTTTGTAGCTAATATTTTAACTTTATGCTAGCAGTTTAGGCTAAATTAGTTTTTTTTTCATTTTTTTTTTTGGCTATTTTGGAGTTTAGCTACTATTTTAGTTACATGCTAGCTATTTTGGCTAATTCTGGCTTTTTTAATTGTTTAGGCTATATTGGAGTTTAGCTAATATATCAGCAGCATGCTAGTTGTTGTGGCTAATTTAGGATTTTTTTCAATTTTTTGGGCTATTTTGGAATTTAGCTAATATTTCAGCTTCATGCTAGGTATTTTGGCTAATTTACACTTTTTTCAGTTTTTTAAGACTATTTTGGAGTTTAGCTAATATGCTAGCTGTTTTGGCTAAATTAGGCTTTTTTCATTTTTTAGGCTATTTTGGAGTTTAGCTAATATTTCAGGTACATGCTAGTTGTTTTGTCCAAATTAGGCCTTTTTCCCAGTCTTGTAGGCTAATTTCGCATTTAGCTAATAATTTAGCAAGCTCTCAGCTTCAGCATTTTTAGCTATCGATTTCAGCATCTTCTGCTGCCTTCTTCAACTTACAGGATTCACACTAGCATTATCACAGGTAATGCTATATATCTAGTTTAATATTAACAAGATTTAAATATTCAATCATGTCGTCAGTTGATCATTTAGACGGTAAGCTTTAGCTCTAAAAGAGACATTTAGGACAGTTTTTCATGACCAAAAGCCACAAAATCCCAAGAAAAATTTGCACTTTATTTATTTATCACTGTGGCCATTAAGTCATTAATTTACAATATGTAGCTTAAATATTTAAAATTTATACATTATGGCAATTTTATTTTTCTGTAAACCATTAAAACAATTCTAACTTTTTTTTATTTTCCTGTCAAACTGAAAATATATATATTTTCTTGAATTAAAAATGTAAGAAAGATACACATTTTCTATCATTATGATTCAACCATCTATTTTTTTCTATTACTATCAAATATAAACATTTAATTGGAGTAAAATCTGTTATTTTATCTGAATATTTAAATCCAAATATATACTTTAAGAATTTTGCCTCTGTACAGCATCATCATCATCATTTTGGTCTATTGTCTGACATATTGATAACATTAATTAAAAAACACAATTAATATGCATTTAAATGAACTAAAAATTTGTTATTTATTCATTTTTTAATAATTTCTCTTCTAAGCCAAAGAGCCTCAATGGAAGGATTAAAAATGGCTCCAGAGCCTCAGGATTTAGACGCATTAATATATAAAAACTTAAAGTTTAATCTGAGCGTCAGAATTGGGATTAAAAGACGCTTTTTATTGAAGGGTCGTTACTTTCGATAGAAAGCAGGATGGATCCAAACTTTCTTCACCTTCTAAGTTCTAAAAATCAACTATGTGCTTCCAACAAGAATTCCAGCAAATATTTTTGAAAAACACTTTCTTAAACTTATAATAAATTATGTTTTTGGTAGAAAACGATGCACATGCATGAATACATCAGCGTGCATGAAGACGGACGTCCTGGTGTGTTTGAGCCACACGCTTTGGGACATGGCGGCGTGTCTTTATGCACCACAGAAGCAATGACAGACAGCATGCAGAGCTGCTGTGAGCGGCGGCAGTGAGTCCATGTCAGCAGAATAAGATCTGAGATGGAGTGCGCTGACAAAGCAAGAGCAGAGACAGAATCCAGGCTCCATTTCAAGTCCTTCATGGTGCGTGGGAGGCATGAACGAGCGAGTGGCTGTGGCTCCATTGTTTTTTTGGGGCATGCTGCAAACAAAAGTGGGAGCAAACTGCTGCAGGACCACAGTCTCTCCTACCATCTCACCTGAACAGCCAACCTGACACAAACACAAGAAGCCTTTCACTCAAACGATGACACCAAGCAGCGCGGTGATTCATGTGCTGACAAAACAGATCGACACTACAAGAATACTCTGACTCCTGTGTCATGTTTTAAAATGTTTATGAGAACAAAGTGAAATTGATTGGTGAAGGTCTACAGGAAAGGGTGCGTTTGGCAGAGGAAGTGATGTAGGCGTGGCTTATACTAGGAAAGAGGCGAGGAAAAGCGACTGATGTCACCAGGAGCAGCGTGGGGGAACAGAACGAGACCTAACGCTTCCATCGTGACGGAAACGTGAGCTGCCCCGCCGTCGCCCCACGCTGCCGCCGCCCTGACATCAGCGGTCCTCCTTTGTTTCTCTCAGCACCACGACAGGAGGGAGAGGAAGGCTAGAGCGACGGCTATCGGAGGTCTTACACATGGAGCGCCGGTAGCTGGCCTTCAGCTTGTCTTTGTCCTTGGATCTGTTCCTCATGAAAGGCAACCTTTTTATAGCTGTCAGAGTGCCGCCAGAGACAGACGGACAGTGAGACGGGCAGACAGACAGGGGGAGGGAGGGTGACAGAGCAAGCCCGGGGGAGGAAGAGGAGTAGGGAAAAAAAAGAAAGAAAAAGAAGGGCAGAACAGACGGATGTGGTTAACGTTTGGACATTCGGGTCGGGGAAGACATGAGCAGAAAAAAGCTGAACTCCTGGACACTCAACTGAACCACTGACAATGCTGTAACACAGACGGATGATCAGATCTCTGACTAGTCGTTACTTTAAACTGTAAAGTAATATCACAAATAGGAAAAAATATACAAAAAATATGACTTTGTTAGAAGGAAATTACTTAAATGGCTTAAATTTTCCAACTAAGATGAAAAATAAAAAAATATATACATGTACATTTCTGTGCAATATCTTAAACACGAATCGTTCTGACTAACTTACACTAATATATATACTAACTTATACGAATACTTAAAAAATGAATATTATACAATAAAAAGAAGTCAACAAAAAGAGAAAAATGTTATGAGAACACACACCGTCACACCATCAGCACATCACACGTTCTCAGGTTAGCGGTCCTGAACGCCGTGTCACACTACAGATTTGCGCATATTTCATGAAAAAAACTGGTCATACGTAAAAGAAGTTGTGGAATTTTACATGAAATTTTCATGAATAAACCACGTAAAATTTGAATTTCAAGATTCAGAGCTCTGAGCAGAAATCACATTACGTCAGCACCCGCCGCGGGCCCTCGCGATTCTTTGTCCTAATGAAACAGTCGGATTCCTCTGGCACCAGTTCTAAGTCAGCCGCTAGGCTCCATCCCACCAAGACGGGGGACCCCCGGGGCGAGCATATGGGGTCAAATCAGGATCAGCTTAAAGCGAACTAAAAAAATGTTGAAAACTTGAAAAAAATGTTTTCTAAAATTTGAAAGAAAAAAAAATGAAAATTTGAAAAAAAAAGTTGAATTTTTGAAAAAAAAAAGTGAAAACTTGAATTAAAAAATATATATAAATGTAAAAATTACCAATAAAAAATAATGTATCCATTAGTAACAGCAGACGTTTTTTTTCAATTCTGATTTTTGAGTATTTGCTGCTGAGCTGAGTCTACGTTTACGTAGGGGCGGAGCTTGGAGCTCATTGGCTACTGGGACATGTTTCCCATAGGGGGACAGAGAGGACTCCTCAGTCCTCACTACACATTTTCTACACTTTCTCAGACCCACATGAGTATTTTTACACTTTTCTCTCATTTTTAACTCTCACTTTTCAGACTTTCATAGAAAAAGTCTAGCATTAGGATGAAAACAAGGATCTAATCACAATGACTAACTTTAACATTTAGAGTTTTTTATAATTCAAGTTTTCAAGTATTTTTTTTTTTTTTTACAAATTTTCAGGATTTATTTTAAGTTTTCAGTCTTTCTTTTTTCAATTTTTTTCTTTTAAATAGAGGAGCGGTCGTGGAGAGCCACATATTTGCGGATACATCTTCCAAAAATCAAGCACAATTTAATAGGATTAATGTAATAAACAACGTAAAATATGCATAAACTACGTAATTTACAACCAAACATTTTGAACCAAATTCATGTAAAGACTCGTCTTTTGGAAACCCTTGACGGACATCTGCACTCACAGACGAATGCCAGAAACACATGAATTACGTTTATCACGTACATAATGGGGAAAATGCGTAAATTGTTTGCAGCGGCAGTGTGACACGGCCTTAAACTCTGTAAACTTCACCTAAAACTGGTCTCATAAAATACATACTATAAACAACAACACAACAATACATGAAAACACCCAGACGAGACATGGAAGACAAACCGTATTAAAGGGTGCAATAATAAGGGAGGGACCACAAAGAATAAACTCCAGCTGATTCAGGCTGGACTTGACTGTTGATGCAGCTGTGAAATATATTTTACATTGCACACTTGTACAGCGACTTGATTAACTCATCAAATTGTCTAAAAAAAGTAGCCCAGAATGTGAGGAACCCGTTTGTCGGGACTGCGTCTGAGCTACATTGCACCATTTAATATGTATGATGCTATGGTAACTTATGTCTGTCTCACAGGTGAGCAGCACAGAATAACAGGTCATTTGAGCTCTTAAAGGTATAAACAAGAACAAACATGGTGCTAAAATGAAGCTATAGAAGTTTGAACCACATAGAGTGCACTTGATTCACATCAGAGCTGAATATTGAGATTTTGACCTGCAGCTCCACGCAGTTCTCTAGTATAAATACATCTACAGTTGGGATCCTTCTACGACATGATAATGACCCAAACTATGACTTCCAGGTGCTGACAGACAGTGCTGGGCGATGTGGAAAAGAAATGTGCATCATGATATAGATTATGTTATATCATGATAACAATATATATCACAATATTCTCCAATATTGAACCCTGCAAGTGCTAAACATTTCTGGAACTTCTGAAGGAGACCTGGAACAAACTTCTGTACGTTGATTCCTACATTTCCTTTTCAAACTCTATTAGACTTCTTTAGATTAAACTAAACACGTGTCAAAAACTGCGTTTTCCATTGATTAGGAAAGTTTACCATTTGCAATAAAAAATGTGTCTAGGGTACATGTGTCAAAGTCGAGGCCCGGGGGCCGGATCCGGCCCTCCAGATCCTTTTATTTTATTGTTATTAACGGCCCGATGTTACCTTGCGCTTGTTTCTAATTTGTATAATTTTGACAAAATATATTTCTATGGAAAGTAAAATAGTAAAAGCTATTTAAGGTTTAAGTTGATTTATTCTGGAATAATATTCCTGCCTTTTTATTATTCATAATTATGTTAAAAAGTTATAGTTTTTAAAGTATTAAAAATTGTCATTCTGCAGCTTTTTGGACTATTTTGGCATTTACTAAGATTTTTTAGGCTTTTTTGGAGTTTAGTTAATTTA
>NC_050526.1:1204790-1204984 GCF_002922805.2 Oryzias melastigma
CTTACAGCAATCACACTAGCATTATGCAGGTAATCCTATATGTTAAAAAGTAAGATGTTAAAGTTTTAAAGTCTTTAATAAATGTTTATCCTGTTCGGCCCACGACATAAAGTGTGTTCTGGATTTTGGCCTCTTGTGTGATTGAGTTTGACACCCCTGATCTAACAGAAACACGACAATTTAGAAAAAAAACT
>NC_050526.1:1205227-1207214 GCF_002922805.2 Oryzias melastigma
ATGTTTATCCTGTTCGGCCCACGACCTAAAGTGTGTTCTGGATTCTGGGCTCTTGTGTGATTGAGTTTGACACCCCTGATCTAACAGAAACACGACAATTTAGAAAAAAAACTTGCATATATCAAACAAAATAAATAAATAATACGTTTTCGTGTTTGGAGAAAGTGGTTTTTGAGGCTTTAAAACTGAAAATACTGCGATGGAAATGCAGTGGTCATGTGACCAACAATTGGACACCACACTTAGAGGTCCCACAGCGTCATAAAGTTCATCAAAAGTCTGTAACATCAACAACCACGATTTCCCAAAATAACTTCATCCGTAGCAGCTCCCATGCAGCTCGCCACTCCATGACCTGAATAAGACGCCGACGTCTCCTTTGATAGATGATGATGAACACTAATGCCGTGGCAGAAATTTGAATGTATCTACTATAAATCAAAGTATTGAACACATTTGTCACCGTGAGTTGGTTTGTGTTTGTTCACATAATTGTGATTTAATGGAGTAATTTTGATTGGGTTTTTTCAATATTCTCAGAATTTTGATAAAGTTTTGCACATATGTGGAACGGAAATGCAGCTAGCGAGAATTGAAAACATTTGACTGGTGTAATAAAACACCTCTAACACCACATAAACGACAGCAGGACTCAAGTGCACCCGTGATCCACCAGCTCTGAGGTGGAGAGTCGACCTTGTTTTTCTGCGCAGCTCAGCTGTAACCTCTATGACTGTCGAGTGACACAGACAATGGACTCACGAAAACATGCCCCCAGAGACATGACAGTCGGATCATAAGCCCCGCCCTCCCTCCCAATCCGCAGCATACCATTGGAGGACCCCTGCCCTTGGGCATGGGACTGCTGCCCTCGCCTCCCTTTTTTGCAGAGAGATAAAGAAGCAAATGAGCAGTTAGGAAGGAAAGACCCATGTCAACAATCAGATAGAATGTACAAACCCACACAAGCAGGATGTTTCAATGTAGAGGAGGAATGATCAGCCTTTCTGCCTCCTCTGGCGAGTCGTTCTGAAACTTTTAGTGACAGCTGTAGTTTGTACTCACTGATGCTGTTTTTCTGCTGCAGCGTGTCGTCCAGCGAGTTGGAGCCAGAGCCGACAGATGAGCTGTCCTGGCTGTCCATGGGAAGCGTCGGGAAAGCGTCACCGAATTCCGAGTGAGACGGAGTCAGCGTGAGGGAACGCATCCTCTCCCGACTCTTCGGCTTTATTAGTTTCTTCATCTTCAGAGTGATCCAGTTCCCACGCCTGCAAGCAAAATCACGTAATTGAAAAACATTGAGAGCAAAATGTCTTTAATCTGATCAAAATACAGATTAGAACTGAACTGCTCACACGGAGCAGAACATGGGTCTACATGTATGTCAGGGGTGTCAAACTCAATCATATAAGGGCCAAAATCCAAAAGACACTTTAGGTCGCGGGCCGAACAGGATAAACATTTATTGAACACTCTAAAACTAATTTTTTAAAACTTTAAAACCATAACTTTTTAACGTAAATATGAACAAGATATATAGCTTTACCTGTGATAATGCTAGTGTAAATGCTGTAAGCTGAATTTGGCTGCTGACGATGCTAGCTGAAATCACTGAACCTAATAGCTGAAAAAAAAGAAATGCTGAAGTTGATAGCCAGCTAAAATATTAGCCAAATACCAAATTTGCCTAAAAACCTGGGTTAGCCAAAACAGTTAGCATGTAGCTAAAATATTACCTAACCTCCTAAATATCCTAAAAAAACGTTTTTTTTTGTTTTTAATTAAATTAGCCAAAACAGCTAGCATGTAGCTGAAATATTAGCTAAACTCCTAAATATCCTAAAAAACATTTTTTAAAACTAAATTAGCCAAGACAGCTAGCATGTAGCTGAAATAATTGCTAAACTCCAGATCTGGCCCCCGGCCCTCGACTTTGACACATGGTCTATATGCACCACAACAATCAGTACATCCCACGTATCTCAAT
>NC_050526.1:1207438-1213379 GCF_002922805.2 Oryzias melastigma
ACCAATCTCAATCAGAAGTAAATTGAAATGAGTCTGATTGGGTCAAAATATTACGACTGGTGTGTTTACATGAACCATTTTTATTCTGATCAGGCTTTGAAACCGATTACTTGTTTCCATGTAAATGTTTCAACACTTTTCTGTCTTTCTTTTACCTGCGTGGTGGTGAAGGGTCATAAAACTTGTATTGGTCCATAATCTTCTCCTCCAGCTTCTCCTTTTGCCTCCTCAGCTCATTTAGTTTATCGCTAAAGAGAGAGGAAATCAAGATCTCATTATTTGTGTTTCCTCACCTGAAACCAAAACCTCTCCTGTGAGACGTTTAGACTGATTAAAAACAATCAGGTTTACATGTATTGTCTTTGCTCCACATGGAACAGGTCTTTGCTCTCCATCGTTTGCTCCAGAAGTGTGCGGTTCTGTAGCATCAGGGTCTGGATTTGGTCCAACAGATGGCGGTTCTCTTCCTCCAAGTTTCCTTTGAGTTGACTCAGTAACTAAAACAAAAAAAAAACACATCAGTTTAGAAGCTGGTAAAACAAATATAGAGCCAAATTTAGAAAAAATGGCTCCCCCCTCACTTCACACTGGTTTGTGAGCTTGGTGGAGGTGATGTCCAGCTGCTGGTACTGCTCCTTCAGTTTAGAGAACTCTGCTTCCAGCTTGGTCTGCTCCAGTTTGGCGCCGTTCAGCTGGGTTTTTATGGTCTTGTGATCCAGCTGAAGGTTCTCGTTGTCCTTCAGCAGCTGACGATAGCTTGAATTCAGTCTGAAAGAATGGACATGTTCTTGAAAATAGCTAAATTGTTTAGCAGATTCTCCACAAAAAGAGAAAATCTCTTGTTAAAATTGTGTTTTTTGAACATGCAAAAGAGATATTTAAGTTTTGACAGTTTGATCTGACCTTTCATTCTCCTCTTTGAGCGTTTTGCACTGGTCAGCTGTGGCCTCGTGAGTCTCTTTATCAAGAGCCATCTTTTCCTGTTGTCCTCTCAGGTTTTTCTCCAGCTCCTCCAGATCTCCTTTTCTCTGCAAAAGCTGTTTGTACCTGAACACATTTTATTAGTGTTTTTAGTTTTAAATGACCCAAGTAGGAATAAATCCCCTGAAAGAAGCCTTACTTGTCTTCCAAGTCTCTGTGTTGTTGCTCCAGGCTCTTGTGCGAGGTCTTCAGGCCGCCGTGCTTCCCGATCAGAGCTTCATATTCAGCCGCCTGCCTCTCGTGGAGCGCCGCCAACTTCTCGTGATCTCGGAGCAGCAGCTCATAAGTGGCTCTCAGCTCTTCTTTGTCTTTAAGTGCTCCGTCTCGCTCTCCCTCGACGCCGCTCTGCTGGCTCTGCAGCTGGGCATTCTGGGCCATGAGAGCTGCACCCTGTGAGCTCAGCGTGGAGTTCTCCACCTACGAAGAAGACCAGACCAGGTGAAGGCTTTGGAAAACTAAAAGAAATCCAGTTTGAGAAAATCAAAGCGGTTGCAGTTTAGGTCAACAGGGGGCGCTGTGTCCCTGCACAGTTCCCTGTCCTTGTCCTGGCGTGACATTTCATCTACAAACATGGCAAGAAAATGGTTCTTTTCATGTTCTTCTTCTTAAAGTCACAGACCCAAATCCCTCTGCAGTCATCACGAGTGTTTGCTCACAGCTTGACACAAAAAACACACATACTGAGTCCACATGATGATGCTCTTCTGTGTCTGCAAAGGTTTTTCCCTGCAGCACAACCTAATATGTAAAAGGATTTTAACTTTAGCTACCTCTAACTTAAGAACACAATCATCAGTGAAGTCTTGTCTTGATGTCATACCTGCAGCTTTGCATTCTGGGTCTGCAGAGTCGTGTTGTTCTCCTGTAAAGAGGCCGTCTGTCTCTGCAGGGCGACGATCTGAGCCTGCAGGTTGGAGCTCTGAGTTTCCAGTTGTTTGAGCTGGCTCCTCAAAGCCACTTTCTCTGCCTGCAGAGTGGCATTCTAGAGAAAAAAAATTAAATGAAAATAGTCAGAAGTGAGATAAGGAAACCTATAGAAATCAAATTGGCAGCTTGGACTTACATTCCTCTCCACCTCGATGAGTCGGTCCTTCACTTTCAGCAGCTCTCTGGTGGCTTCATGGCTCTCTTTCGCCCATTTACTGTCAGTTTGTGGGTCCTTGCCTCCTTTAGGGGGGGAGCTGTGAACCATCCTCTCCTCCTCTTCCCTCTGACGCAACGCCTCGTAGTTTTTCTTTACCTTAAGTGAGACAAGAAAGCAGTAAAGTCGGACGTTTGCTGATTCCTCAGCAACAAACATCATAAAGATCGCTATAGAAGTTCATGCTTCTAACTGTATGAAAAGTGATGTTTGGATAGTTGTTCCACTCAGTCGCTCAGACTGTTTCACGAACAGATAACGGAGCAGAAGAGGAAGCACAGATGAATCAATAATTTATCAGATGAGAAGCGTTTTCAGGATGTTTGTTTTTACTGCAGAAAGGAAATTAAATCCCTTCATAAAAGTTAAAACTCTTGTTTTTAGTACAGCTTTTACATGTGCAATTTGAATGTATACATTTTTATGACAATTTGTTGTATTTTAGTGGTATTTGTTGGATGCGTGTTGGGTTTTTATGTGTTTTTATTAGGGCCGGAAGGCAATTAAAAAAAATATATTAATCGCAAACCTGGGAAAAAAATAATCACAATTAATCTAGTTTTTTTTTCTTACAGTATTTGCCAACCACTTATCACAATATGAAATCACACACAAAATTGTACATTTAGAACTTTTATATTTAACCCTTTAAGGGCCTAAAACTCAGTTTTTGTCTACTTTTGAATGTTGTATCATTTTGATCAGCACAACCTCTCCTATTAGACAATATCTATATTGTCTTCTTTTTTTTATTTTGTATTTACACTGTAGATATAAAATGAGGAAAAAACAGAAAATTCCGTCTGGAAAAAAGGATTCATTTTGCTGTGGAAACCACAAAAATGTTTAATGAACTGTTTTTACAACATAGAATGACAGTTTTAGGTTTAATTTTATAGAAAACAACAGGAATAAAATTTGTCAACAAACTAATCAGCGTGTTTTTGAAACAAAAAAAAAGAAAAATCAGGCAAAAGATTTCTTTGGGCCACATATACAAACATTTCTGTTGATAGAGGAACATCACAGACCTCACAGCTAAATGATGTAATCTTTCTTATGTGGCTTCAGTCTCCCTGTGTGGCTTTAGCTAACAGGCAGCACAAAAACTAAACATTTCTCTCCTATAGCACTGCTGTCCATGTGACATTTTTTCTGGAATTCTGTAATTTTTTTTTTAAGTTTCCTTTTTTCTCATAAATCTTCTTCATTGTGTTTATAAAAATTAATCAAAAGGGTTTTTGGGAGAAGTTTGATACGATTTCAGGGTGGCTTGGCTGGAATCTGCTCACAGTTGGGGGCGTGTCTATCTACTATAAACTGCTCGCCTCAAGGTATTGGCGGTGGGCGGGACTTTCACTGTTAACCGCGGAGTTCAAAAGTTTTTTGGACAAAGCCAGCACTCGCTGTTGTAGAAAATTAATGTCTGTCCCCATCCCAAAAAAATTAACAATCAGTTTCCTGGTTGTTTGTTTCTTACAGCTGACAGCTCTGTTTGGCTCCGCCCCTCACAGCTGGTGCTGCTCAGTATTACAGCTGTCAGATCGACATTTGTCTTCCACCTTATTTATTAAAATAAAAGATTGCTTTTGTCCAAAAAACTACAAATAAATGCCAAATTCTCTCTTTAATTTGATCAAACCTCAATTATAGAATATAAAAAAAGTAAAACATTTATTTTAGACTGAGTTTTATTACGCTAATCTCACAGCTGCACAGCAGGACACCTGAGGGTGCTGATAAATATTAAAGCGTTAACTTTTACAGCTCAAGTTTTTATCTAATATTTGAATATCTTTGCTATTTTAAAAACTATTTCTTTATCGTACTATTTTTCGTTTTATTGTGTTTGAGACAAAACGGCTTTATAAATAAAGTTGTATTAAATCTAAAATCGTTGCAGATTTTAGTCAAGATGCATTTATGTTGATGCTTGTGTGAATCTGGGTGTTTTGCCGTTTGACTGACTGTTTTCAGCTCCTGCCGTAGTTGCTGGTTGAGGTTGGAGGACTCCTGCAGTCTGGCCTCCAGAGAGGCGATTTTCTCCTCTTTAATCTCCAGAGATGATTTCAGGGTCGACTCCAGTTTACTCTCCAACAACTTAAACCTAAGAAAAAAGATCAGAAGTGTTTTTATGATGAAAAAATAAAAAGATGTGGTCACAAAATATCCCGCTTTTCATTTGCTGGAGCTTTTTCTCTGTAGCCTTGCTCAGGCCAAATCACTTTAACTCAAACAATAATCAGTTTTATGAGAAGATAAATAAACTTGTATTTTTGGAGGATGAGATACCTGTCATCTGAGCTCTCGTCATGAAGGAGCCTATCTTTGTTCAGCCCAATCTTCTCCAACTCGTGCGTCAGCTTCTCCAGATCATTATTAATCTGTTGAGTGCGGAGCTTCTCACTGACAAGCTCCTAAAGACAAACAATATTTTAAAAACTCCAAATCTAAACATCCATTTATTTTTAAGAAACAGTTAACCCTTTAACACCAGTGTTTATGTTCTTTTGTTTGTGGTAACTTTTCAACCGTTAACACGATAATTCCAATATATTTTACTTCAAAATGTACTGGAACTAGAAAAGTTGCATTAGCTGCAAAAATCTAGTCACACTAGCATTATTGCAGCTAATGCAACAAAGGCATTCACAATGCCTTTTTGCTGAAAGTAGTCACTGAAAATACTGAAGCTGTTTGCTGAAATTACTCTAATTGCTGAAAGATTTTGCTGAAGATGCTGAAGTTTTTTGCAAAGTGCTAAATTTGCTAAAAGACTGGAAATTTTGTCAAAGAACTATAAAAGAGCGTTGAAATTGACCTAAAGTTCTTGAAAACTTGTGAGTAAAATTGCTTAAAAAATCTCTAATACATACCAGTTTTTCAAAAATATTTAGTCTGTTGCTTAAATGTTAGCTAAACTCCAAACTAGCCCCACAAACCTTAGTAAATGCCAAATTACCCAAAGAAGCTAGCTTGTTGCTTGAATACTAGCTAAACTCCAAAATAGTCTAAAATTCCTCAGTAAACTAAATTAGTAAAAAACGTTAGAATGTTGCTAAAATAGAAGATAAACTCTAAATTAGCCTATAAAAACCCCAGTAGATAAAAATTAGCCAAAAACTTTAGCCTGTTTGCTAAAATATTAGCTAAACTCTAAATTAGCTTATAAAAACGCCAGTAGCTTACAAATCAGACAGAAATGTTAGCATGTTTGCTAAAATATTAGCTAAACTCCAAATTAGACTATAAAAACCTCAGAAGATAACACACTAGACAAAAAACATTAGCATGTTTGCTAAAATATAAGCCAACTCTAAATTAGCTTATAAAAACACCAGTAGATAAATCAGCCAGAAATGTTAGCATGTTTGCTAAAATATTAGCTAACTCTAAATTAGCTTATAAAAACCCCAGTAGATAAAAATTAGCCAAAAACATTAGCCTGTTTGCTAAAATATAAGCTAACTCTAAATTAGCCTATAAAAACGCCAGTAGATAAATCAGCCAGAAATGTTAGCATGTTTGCTAAAATATTAGCTAAACTATAAATAAGACTATAAAAACTTTAGAAGATAACACAGACAAGAAACGCTAGCCTGTTGCTAAAATATTAGGTAAGCTCCCAATAGTTTTAAATTTACTATGAAAGATAAAAACACCATGAATATTTTTGAGGGCTTGTTCCTAATATGCTTAAAATTTTGAAATTTGAAGGCTTTATTATTCATTTCCTATGGGGCACGTTTTGCTCAATATTTCAATAACTATTAAGTTTATTAATACCAAAAATGCAAGTTGTATTGTTCTGAACGAGCT
>NC_050526.1:1213701-1218545 GCF_002922805.2 Oryzias melastigma
AAAGATGAAAACACCATGAATATTTTTGAGGGCTTGTTCCTAATATGCTTAAAATTTTGAAATTTGAAGGCTTTATCATTCATTTCCTATGGATTTTGCTCAATATTTCAATAACTATTAAGTTTATTAATACCAAAAATGCAAGTAGTAATGTTCTGAACGAGCTGAATGTTTTGATACCAAGATTCCTGAAATCGCTGAGTGTGATTACATGCTCACTAATGCTTACTAAGCGTTCCCACAATTATCGGTTAATGGTTGAAAAGTTACAGTATGTTAAAGGTTTTGTGTTCACCACTGAACATACTTCTCTGAGAGTCATCAGTGTCTTCTTATCAATGCTCCCCAGCTTGACCAGCTCCTTGTTCTCCTTCTCCAGCTCTTTGACTCGTGTGCAGGAGTCCTTGAAGAAAATCATCTCCTTGCCCATGGTGCGATTCTCCTTCTCAAGAGAGGAGATTCTCTGGTTGCAGTCTTCCAGCTTGGAGTCACGGATCTCGGCCTGCTGCCTCAGCCGCTTGTTCTCCTTCTCCAGGAGCTTTTTGTCTTTCTCCAGCTGGGAGCTTTCCTGCTCCAGATTCTTGTTCTGGGGAGGGACGGCGTGTGATGAAGCACAGATGGGTAAAACGGCATTTGATGGGATTACTTGTGGTCTAAATGGCTTGTACATGAATGTTTGGCCAAAGTGAGCAAGGTTTAGATTAAAAGCCAAAAAAATAATCTGGGATAATCCATCTCTGCAGGGAAATGGGCTGAAATTTCATAATAACGAAGTTAAAATGAAGTGTTAATGTGTATTCTTTCATTTAAGATGGATTTTTAATCTTCATCAAAGCTGTTTTCAGTCTGTCTCAACACTATTTAGAAAAACAACAGTAAAACGACGCGTTTCCGCTTGGCAGAAGAAGACAACCCGTTTTAATTTTATGAATTTACCTCTTGCTCGAGCTGCTCGAGTCGTTTGCTGGAGATCTTCAGCTCCTCCAGGTTCCGCTGCAGCGTCTGATTCTCCGTTTCCATGTCTTGCAGTTCGGCCTCCAGCTGCTGGATCTTCTTGCTGCTGTTCTCCAGAGCTTTCTGCAGGCGCTGGTTCTCCGTATCTAGGCCCTGGTAGCTCACCTGGGAGAAGGACGGCCAGATTAGAAAATAAAGTTCTCCATGAACTACTTGTGCTGGTCCCTAGTGGTATGGAGAGAATATAGTATCATCTGATTTGTGTGTGCGTAATTCTTGATGGGAGACTCGTACATTTTGTGCATAACTTTGTGTATTTGCAATTGTGTATTCACATGTGCAAAATTACGAAATTTAAAAAAAATACAGTTGAGAGACGCACAATTTAAAAATAAAACAGCTTGAAACCAACTGCACACAGATCTTTAAAAAGTACGCACAAATTTGATGTCAGACTCTTTTCACGTCTTCATGTGTAAATGATGCGTTTAAATGCGGCTGGAATGCTGGGTCATCAGAGTTTTTTCATCATCCGCTTTGAACTTAGATTTTGAATTATATCTGGTGAAAACTTGACATTTTCCTACTTTCTTCAACAGATATGCCCGATTAATAATATAAAAATGTTTTTTTAAAACACTCAACAATGAAGTTTTTCTATTCTCATCGCTCCCATGCTTTCTCTGCAGCGCCTTCAGCACAGAAATCTGACTCAAACAGGCGGCGTGAAGTTCTCCTCGACACCTAGAGAGAGGACAGAGTAGTAGGGCTGGGTATCGGTTATAAGTTCCAGAAACTATTCGATTCGATTCACAAGAGCCTGAATCGATTAGATTCCAATTTTTTCAGATTCTTCAAATCAATAAAATTTTAAGTTTTCAAATTCATACACATTTGTTTAGAAATACTTACAAAAATCGATTATTTAACTTGAATATATTTATATTAATCTGATACAATTCACATATTGTAAAATGTATTAGTGAAATAATAAGATTGTTAATATCATACAGTGTTACATAGATTCACTAAAGGAGAAGTTCTACCAAAAATGTTCAGATCATTAACATTGTAAACATTGTTCTGCTTCTTCTGGAGGGTGTTTCAGTTTGGCCACTAGGTGGCGATCGTGTTATAGAAGTACACTTAATTCAAGAAGAAGACAACAGTATGAGGGAAAAAAGACAAAGTTTTAGACCACAAATAGTTACTTTAAAAATATTTCCTTAAAAGAGTTTGGAAAATTAATGCCTGTAAGATGTTCATTTAATCAGCAATGTATTTTTTTGGTCAACCGAGCGTTAGCATTAGCCGTCCTATAGGAAATTCTACAGAACGTTAGCATCAAGCTAGCAGACTTCAGCTTTGTGTGCCAAATCGATTTATATCTTTTGTCAATCGATTACTGATCTATTAAGCTTAATCGATTCAAATCAATTGATCGATTTTTTCAACCCAGCCCTACAAGTAGCCCTACGTCACGCTCCGCTCCCTGAGTGTGGAGATTGACCTGGCACAGCCTGCTTGCCCCAGAGAGTGGGACATAGAGATCGACTCGTCGCTCCATCATGGCAGAACCCCCCTCCCTTTATACAGCAGGAGCAGGCGACACAAGCTCCTTCTCCACACCCGGGGAGCAGAGCGGGGGGTAAGGCTTATCGACTGTCCGCTCTCTGGGTGTCGAGGACGACCTCACACCGCCAGCGCGCAGAAAAGTCCCGCGGCGAAGGCGCTGTAGGGAAAGCGCAGCCGCAAGGAGTGATGGGAATAGAGAAACTTTAGTGTGGAATGTTTAGAAAATACATTTTTTGACTTTTTTATATTATTTAGAGGACATATCTGTTTAAGAAAGTGGAAAATGTTGAGTTTTCACCAGATATTATTCAACATCTAAGTTCAAAGCGGCTGATAACAAATTATTTAAATGCTGCTAAAATCGTCTGAGTTTTCTTATAAGCCGCTTTGAACTTCAGTTGTGAATAATATCTGGTAAAACTTGACGTTTTCTCATTTTCATAAAAAGATATGCCCGATAATTAACATAACAAAGTCTAACTGCTTGCCCCAGAGAGCCAGGCGAAGAGCTGATGGACTCACTGCTCCCTTGTAGCAGAACCTCTCTTATATTTAGTCATTTTTATGTTAATAACCAGGCATATGTGTTTAATAAAGTGGGAAATGTCAAATTTTCACCAGAAATTATTTACAATCTAAGTTGATAAGAAAATGATGATAAGAAAACCCAGATAACCCAGCATTCTAGCACCATTTACTTAAGGAGATGAAAGAGTCTCACATCAGATTTGAAGTAAATACAGTTTTGTGTGTTTGTATCAGGAAATTGGTGTGTACTTTTTAAAGATCTGTTGTGTAGTTTTAAGCTGTTTTTATTTGTGTACATGTCTAAAGTGCTTTTTTCAGATTTTGTAATTTTGTGCATAGGAATACACAATTGCATGTACACAAAGTTACACACAAAATGTATTGTATGAGTTAAATATTAAAAACTATCCATCGGATGATACTATATTCTCTCCATATAGTGGCATCATGTTCTAGAAGCAGTTTGGTGCCACTTCAGGGGAAATATTACAAAATTGAAATTATTACATTGTTTAGTAGAGAAACATATCCTTATTTTGGTCAGCATGACACAGGATCTCTTTGGAAGTATGAATTAGACAGATTTTCATTTTTATAGCCCTTTTTGTTGTTGACTCAGCTGTATTTGGTCTGATGACTCCATCAGCAGAAGCACCTGTTGTCTGGCTGGTCTTACCTCTAATCTCTCGGTCTTCTTAGAAGAGGCTTTGAGCAGCTCCAAGCTGCGCTTCAGCTGGCTCTTCTCGCTTTCCAGCTCCCTGTTCTCGGCTTCCAGCTGAGCAGCTTTGGCCCCCGCTGACCGCATGCTCTCGGCCGAGCGCCGGAGCTCCAGGTTTTCCTGTTCCAACTGAGAGTTTTCCTTTTCCAGAGCCTCCAGCTGGAAGGCCAGGTTCTTCTGAGCGTCCAGTTTCTTTTTGAGACGGCGGCCCTCAGCTTCCAGCTCGGTGTTCTCCGTCTCCAGAGATGACACCTAAACGTAATCATTTTTTAGTACGGCAAACTTAACAGGTTGTGCAGACGCTAAGGTAAAGATGCGACTCAGGAATTAAAACTCAGACCTTCTCACAGGTGATTCCAAGACTGGCGACTTTTTTCAGAAGGCTCTCGTTGTCCCTCTCCAGTTTCTGGATCTGAATCTCCAGCTCCTCTGCTCTTTCACCTTTCTCTTTCATCATTTCAAGCTCCTTACCTGCATGAAAAAAGTGTCTTACTTTCACAAATCTCCTCTTAAATTTTTGCCGAGACACTTCCTGACTCACGTAGCTGCTTCCTTTCAAACTCGATTTTATTCAGTTTGGCCGTCGTCTCGCAGATCGACTCGTGAAGGACTCGATTTTCTTTCTCCACGTCCTTGACCCGGGCCTCGGCTCCGACCTGGGAGCGCTGACGCAGGGATGACATGGTCTGGCTCAGGTGCTTGTTCTCCTGCTCCAGGCCCTTCAGCTGGAGAGCAGACAGCAGAGTAAATCATCACCTGCAGCAGCGTTTAAACAAGCAACTGCATGTTGAGGGAAAATGATTCATGCGACTTCTCGTGCTTCGTGACTCGCACAATGAAAGAGAGTGGATAATGATACTGCAGCTCCATAATGATAAAACAGGATCCAGGAACTCCATGTGTGCAGTGGCGCTGCCATGATTAGTCGACTAATCGACTATTAAAATAGTCAACGACTAAGTTAATAGTCGATTAGTTGTTACTTTATATTATATGGAGTTGGAGTGTAGCAAAAGTTGAAAGTTAAAATGGCATTCTGCTAACTCTTTTGGCTAATTTAGGCTTTTTT
>NC_050526.1:1219105-1224392 GCF_002922805.2 Oryzias melastigma
TGCGCATTAGTCGACTAATCGGAAAAAATAATCGTGGATTAGTCGACTATTAAAATAATCGTTTGTGGCAGCACTAGTGTGCAGAGGCCCAGACTTCACTCGGTAACTCCTGAAGTAATCCGAGAGGGCTGCGTTGTTTCCCTCTGAAGCTCATCAAAGCCGGATTTAACAAATCAGATGGTTGGACTAATCAGAGGTGTCAGATTCGGGTCTAACAGCTACAAAGTCTCAGCAGACACACAGTGAGAGGCTGCATCTGCGCCACAGACCGTTTCACAGTCAATAAAACATTAGTGACAGCAAACACTAGAAAACACGCTGAGCTAAAAGCAAATCAATAACAAAGACTTTTCTCAGACAAACTCGGAGCAGATTTCAATAAATTACACTCAACATGGAGTCAAAATGTTTGCCTGCAATTATGACAAAAAGGTTTGCAGTACAAATACTGTAAAAAAGTATTGTTATAATGACCATAACTGTAATAGTAACAGGTCTGTTAGTGTGTTTGTACCTGTCTCTCTGAGTTTTCTCTTAGAGTTTCTAGAGTCTTTTCTAGTAAAGCTTTCTCCTTCATCAAGTCCGTACTGAGTGACTCTGCACTGCGGAGAGACTCTCTATCGGCCAGCAGCTCACTCTCCAGTCGCTCCAGCTGGAAACAAAAAATAAATCAGTGCATTAGTAATAACAACTGGTTTTCCCGATGTTTATTTACATCAATTGATCTAAATAATCTTCGCTGAAAAATTAATTTTTTTCATGAAATGTGAAACAGAGAAGTTTCAAGTAGACATCAAAATTCAAGACCTTTTAAGGTATTATTTCAAAATTCATAAATTCAATTATTTTAAGACTTTTTAAGAACCCTGATATAAATACATTTCTTATACTACATTTTAAGTTGTAGTAACCCTTTAGTGATACTTTCTAACTCATGTCTTGAATGTCAACTGTAAATAAAAAATAAAAGTTGACAGTGAGGGCCACTGCTTCTGGTATGAGTGGAAATTGGTATATTTTTTCGTAAAATATTCAACAACTTTGCCCAACAGGCTAACTGGGAACAAACGGTTCAAAAAATTGACAGTAATTTTGATAAATCCTTGATTAGATGCATCCATTTTGAATGTGAATATTTTTAAATTATGCCATTGCAATTAAATATTATATAAAATAAGTAGTTTTTTGTATTTAAGGTTAATCATAATAGTTTAAAGAGTGGTTACCCCTCAAATATTTTACCCTCACTAAAGCTGACCCTCTTTCCAAAAAAGTTTAAACATCTTTGCTGCAAATGAACTTGCAGAATCATCTTCTATTATTCACGGTTTTTACAATCTTATAGTAGAAAACAAACCACTGGTTTAATTATTAATTCTGCAGAAAAACAAAATACTAATATTTTAATGAGGTCGTTTCTATGCCACAAGTTTCCCGTCAGCTTTCATATTCTAATTTGCTTCGGCTCCAGTTCTCAAGTCGCTTAGAAATAAATTCCCCGCTCTTTGTCGGTGACAAAAACTTTCATCTATTTTGCTCAGGGAACACAGGAGAGTCTTATGTTTCTGAAAATAGCTGGGAGACTTTCTTAGCGAGGGGCGTTTGAGTGTCGAAGACAGGAAGAGAAAAGGCAGAGCAGGGGTGACTGGATTTACAGCTTTGCTTTTATCCTTCTATCCCCCTCGCTGTCCTCCTTCTCCTTTCTCCTCTTTTATTGCTGTAGTCAGCGAGTGACGTCTACTGCTGAGAGCTGGGAGGATGTGTTAAAGATGCAACAAAATACTGGTTCATGTTATCCTTTTAGATGCATTTTACTGCAGAATTATTCAACTAATAAATGAATTTGTAAATTCCAATAGATATTTTTTAAACTAAATTAAAATGCAACAAGAATTTAAATAAACCCTTTCATTTTATTATCCGATAATTAAAGCAAACTTGTGTCTATTAGTGCTCAGACCTGCACAAACAAGCATATTTAACTCCACTGCTTACTTTCTGGTTCAGTTTCTGGTTTTCCTGGTTGACTTTGGTCAGCTTCGACATGGCTTCCACACTTCCGGCTCCTCTCAGCTCCTCCACCGTCTTCAGTAAAGCCTGATTGTCTTTCTCCAGTTTCAGGAGGCGACTGGAGGTCAGATCGTTCACCTCTTCTCCCAGAGACTTCTGTGGGGCTGTGTAAATGTCAACATGTTAGAAAATCCTAGAGAGAACAATGTGTGGAGCTAAAATAGTCTCATCCTGATTTGTGCCTACATAATTATTAATCAGTGCATAATTTTGTATGTGTGCATGCATAAATCTTAATTTGTGCTGAACTGTGGATTTGTGCATCTGTAATTTGATTTGAGTAATCTTTTTTTTTCATTTAGTAACAATACATAACATAAAAATAATACTATATAAACATAAAACAGTTAATAAACGAAAAGGAACAGAAAGACGAAAACTTATATTATCTGCCCCCGTTACTAAATCAACCAAATTCAATCAAAATGCTTCAATCTTGGATTTGTGTGTGCCTAATTCTTGATTTGTCCGTAACTGTGGAATTGTGCGTGCGTAACTTTGTGCGTGCATGTTTCTTGATTAGCGTGTTATTTTGGATTTGTGCAAAATTTTGGGTTTGTCCGTGTGGAATTCTTGATTTGCAACTCATGCAATTTGTGCATAAATCCAAAAATTATGAAAAAACACAAAATACAATTTATACATTTACACAACTTACACAAAGAAAAAATTTAAGTGTGCTTTTATGGAGAGAAAATAGTATCAGCCCCAATTTGTGCATGCAAATTTTCTTGATTTGTAACTCATACAATGCACTTTATGCATAAGTACAAAGATTATGAAAAAACACAAAATACAAATAAACATTTACACAACTTACACACAAATCTTTAAAAATTATGCCCAAATCGCTTGTTCCATTCATGCACAAATCTGATGTGAGACTGTGTTCACGTCTCCAAGATTCAAGTGTAAATGATGCGTTCAAATGCTGCTAGAATGCTGGGTCATCAGAGTTTTCTAATCAACCGCTTTGAATTCAGGTTGTGAATAAAATCTGGTGAAAACTTGACATTTCCCCACTTTCTTAAACAGATATGTGTGTAGTTAGTTTCAAGCTGTTGTAATTTGAAGTTGTGCGTGTGTAAATTATATATTTAATATTGTAATATTTTTTATACTTAAGCATAAAATGTATTGTTTGAGTTACAAATCAAGAGATTATCATGCACAAATTGGGGTGATAGTATTTTCTCTCCATAGCAACACACTTAAATTTGTCTTTGAAGTTCTTAGCAGATCATATAAGTAATATAAGACATTTAAATATTAACACAATAGTTCCACCAAACAAACAGAAAAGAGGATAGGTACAGAGTCCTTTGGTCAAACTCTACACGTCTTAAAGCTTGTAAAGCACCTTTTAACAAACAGTCACCCACACAAAGTCTTTATCCAAATCCCGATTAGTTAAACCTCTTAACACTCCTATGATCCAAACCCACAGCTTATCTTTCAGGAGCTTCTGAATATTAATTACAGCACAGGCCTTAGTCAAGTGGAAAGAAAGCACACTGAAGCTGGCAAATCCAGATGGATCCGAGTGGGACCGTGCCAAGAATTAGAGACCCAGACCAAACCCAAGTCTGCCAGCCATCTGTGGCCTCTAACCTGGCCCGCTGAGGTGACCGTCAGCTGCCTGACGGAGTTCACTGCTTTCTCGTTGTGTGATCTCTGCAGCTCACCCTCAGTCAGCTCTGGTGTCTTTGACAGCTGCTCCAGCTCCCAGCCCAGGTGCAGCGACTCGTCCATGCTCTGTTTCTGGGCCATCTCCAACACCAGGTTCTCCTCGAGCAGCTCCTCCATGCGCTTGCGGTCCAGATCACGCTCCTGAACACACAAAAAAGTCAATTTACCAATGGTAAACAGAAGGCTGTGACAGCGGAGGTTGATGTTCTACCTTACCATCTCCATGTCGTGAATCTTGGATTTAAGCTGCAGGTTCTCCTTCTCTAGGAGATGAAGTTTGTCAGACCGGGTTCTGGAACCATCCAGCTGCTCTTCCAGCATGGTCTTGGTCTCCAGCAATATTTGGTTATCCTCCTTTAACTCCTACAGAAATGTTAAAATGGAGAGACTGGATTAAAAAATGTATTCAAGGTCAACTTCTGTGTTTTTTTTATCTGATTTTAGACTTTAAGTTTTAAACACAGATAAATGACACGCCTCGAGTGTTCACAGTTGTGTCCTTTGTTTTAGTCATATGCAGCCTTTTTTATGTCCTCATAGCAGCCATTAAAATCATGTTGATCAGACTTAATGGGGTCTATAATCGGTTCATGCAGTTCTTTACCTCCACTCGGGCCTTGTAGAACTCGATGTCATGGAGTCTGTCCTTGTACCGGCAAAGATCACTCTCCAGTTTGTCGACTCGTATGGCTTTTTCTCTGAGTGCGTCCAGCTCATCTCGGTACGCCCGAGCCGACCGCGCATCTGATAACAGCTGATAGTTCTGCACACGTGCAGAACGGCAGAGACACAGAAGGTTATGTGGGCATGTTATTAAATGACAATCTTTGAACCAACTTAAAAGAACAAACTCCAAATGCTGTTTTCTTCCTTTATGCAGTCTGTTCACAGAAATTGCTGCTCACTTCAAATCAAAAGCCATGTGAGGCTGTGGCTAAAAATAAGCCTAATAGCTTGTAATGAGCTAAGTCGCTCGCCATCTGATTAAAGTCAGGCAGAGTCGCAGGAACAAAGTCGGTGGGAAAAAAGGAGGAGAAAGTGGGGGATAGTAGATTGTTGAGTGTTTGTGTGAAGATGACTGTAATTTGTGGTCTCACATCCTGCTGGAGTCTCTTGAGTTCCACTTCAACGTTCTCCAACTCCTGCCTGGTGTCCAGAAGCTGCTCGCTCTTTTCCTCCCTGAAAAACATTTGTTTTAAAACACTGTGTGACCAATCACTGAGCAGCAGTTTGTAAAAAATAGTACTGCAATCTTTCAATGGATATGACAAATAAATAGGTGGTTTATAAAGTTCAAACTTGTTAAAGACGCCAATGAAAATCGTCTTTTTTAGTGTTTTTTAAAGACCTATATAAAATAATTTACAACTAAAACTGCATTTCTGAGTATTTATTCATTCAAATCGGATCATAAAACCAGATACTAGAAAATTCTCAGACTGATGACGCAGCTACTGAAATGGGCGTGGCAAAGTCTCCCCTCCCCCGCGCACACTTAGTTGTGCAACACTGGAGCTGTAGCGAATTG
>NC_050526.1:1224451-1234561 GCF_002922805.2 Oryzias melastigma
ACCCGCTAACTTCCTTTTGTTGTCACACTAGACAACAACAAGAGAACAAACAAATGACAAAACTTGAAACTAATATAAAGGTTATCATATGCGAATGTTCCCTTAAGGCCGGGTCTCAATTTAGACCCCAAGACGATATTTTGCGGGCCCCGCTTTAATATGACAGTTTAATTTTGGTGCAGTGTTTCGTAAATATGGCACTTTTACAGAGCTGTGTGCAGAGCGAACAAACCAACCAATCACGGTAGGGTATATAACTCTTGGGGGCGTAACATTGACCGGGCTTGAAGAAGGGAAACTTTTAGGGGCAGGAAGACTGACACCCCCCTCCCTAGACCACATTAATGAGTTTGTTTTTTTTTTAGAAAGTGTCTTTTCACATGTAATTTTCTCAACACGTGGAGCCAGTGCTGTATGGGGCTCCATTTGTGCCAAAAATGTGTTTTTTGCCCACTTCTATGTCCACTGAACAAGTTTACTGAAGATTTGTTCATGTCTATGTCCTGCTAAGCAGCATCTTCTTCATGTCCGCGCTTCTTTGATGATAGCATTGTATTTGCTTTAGGATGTTTTAGCTTTTTTTATGGTTAAAATTTTCCATTTTCATTCGTCGTTGGATCTAGTCGTCAGAAAAGTCCGTAGATAGCGTTGTTAGCTCCAGTCGTTTCACAGCACACACAGAAGATATTGATTAGTTGTATAAAGACATGAACAAATGTTCAATGGACTTGTTCAGTAGACATTCAATGGACCAAAGACAGAGAGTGGACGCAAACACATTTTGGCACAAACTGAACTCCATACAGCCCAGCCCCTGTCTTCAGTGGCCCTCGGGTAAATTGAGTTTAAGACTTACGGTCATAACTGCTCAAACGCTAAAACTGCTTAATGTTCTACTTCTATTAATCATTTCCAAAACACACTTTGTAATCTAGTCACATCAATAAAAGGATTTCCTTTTCCAAATTTATTTCAGAGAAAGAAACAACGAAGTTCAAACATTTTAAAATACAGAATTTGACAGGAGTTTGTCCCTCATTTAGATCACTTTTTGGTGATCTAACCAATAGTCAAAGGGGAATGCTATCCTGACATTTGTTGAAATGTTGTGTAAATAGATGTTTCAAACACAGTTCCCAGAGTAAAACGAATCTGCCACAAAGAGTTCAAAGAAAACATCGACATTCCTGAGATGTTTCCTCATGTTTGCATGAAATCACTTCACTTAACATCAGATCACAGATCTTCAGAGTTTCACTGCATCTCAGAGACAGAATTGGCTTTCTTCTTCCCTTTGCAATCCCACTCACATTTACTGTTGTAATAATTGTATAAGTAAACATTAAATCTGTGAGTTCTTCTCTTTTATAGCGTTTTTACTTCCTTAATAATAATAAATAAAAAAAATCAAGTACTACCACCTTGCTTATTTAATGGTTTCAGTTAAAAAATTGACCAAATTTCAATGTTCATGTTTCATTTTTCATCATAAATGTCTTTCTTTTGCAAAATTAAACTCTCTTTTTAATGTTCTAGATTCCTTACCTCATTAAAATAGAATTTTGCTCAGATGAAATGTCATTTTTTTGGTTTAGCCAATGATTTAGATATATATAGATATATTTAAGATTATGATTCAGGTAATATATTTATTATGATGCTTTTTGCAACAACATAACAAGCACACAGCTACAAAGCCTTGAAGTCAATAGTACTTTAATAGAGGCAATAACAAGCCCTCCATTATTAAGAGAGGAATACAACCCCCTCATTTTCTTCACTTCCCTATTTATGGCCCTCTGCCCCCCCACACAGAGGAGGTCACAGACAGACGGCAGCAGATCTCAGATCTGCATCAGCAGAGATTCTGTGCATGCTCCTGCAGTCACAACAAACACCACCCACTCACTGCATGACTCCAGAAAACAGTCATGAGAGACGGCTGCCACGACAAAGACATCCTTGAAGCTTTTCTGGTTCTTTGTCAACTTTTGACAACAAAATGAAGTAAACAATGCTTTGGTGGAGTCAGCTGACTGGGACGCTTTGGTCTCGGTCGGACAGGCTGTGATTTTGGAGTTTCTTTTATTTTTTCACACACTTGCTTTGATACAATCCTGACTTCTACAGTCCTGGAAAAACACGTTTGCAGCTTCACAGACAGTAAAGAAATAGTGAAATATTATCCCTTCAAGCATTTAGATTTTTTGAATGAGATTTTACAGGAACTACAAGAGGTTGAAGGATTCCAAAGTTCTTTTGATGTTCATTTTAAGAATGTCACATGATTCTCTGAAGGCTGGGACGGAGAGTTTGCTTCTCACTGAACAGAGAACAACATCAAAACAGAAAGTAAACCATTTACAAAGTTGGAATGTCAATGTTAATTTTTGCTGACGGATGTTTTTAATCATTATATCAGTCATTGATTCTCAAAACTTTAACATAATGGACACTATACGCACACAGTTGTGTGACGCATTTCTGGATTAAAATCAGTGGTGTAGAAAAAAATTATTTTTAGAAGCATCCATTTTGATCCAATTCTGAATCTTTTTATGAATTTTAAATTATTGAAAAATGTATATGATTTAAATTGAAAGTAACAAGTACAACTTAAAGTGAAGCGTTTTCCCCTCTGACATCTTTGAAGAGCGCACAAACACGGCTGATCTTCCAGATCTCGTCATCCAACCGGCCCTGACTTCACTTAAAGTGACCGTTTGGAAACATTTGCCTTTCATAGTGTCGATTGGAGAAAAGTCCTGCAGTGTGTAAGTTATATCACAGCAAAATTAAATATGTAGGGATGCAACAAATTTGTGAAATCACAATCTGCTTCTAGCTAGACTTTACTTAAAAGTGCACTTTGGTGGAGAAAAGTAAGTCATGTTGTTCTGATGCAGGTCTGCAACCTGTGGCTCCAGAGCGGCAACAACCAGAAATGATTGAGAGGTGAAGTACCAAATTCAGAAGTACCCCATTGGGTTCTATTAAACCAGTTTTTATAGAATAGATTTATTTTTTTCTCATTTTTTTTCCTTTAGTCAAATTGATTTTCCACTCTCTTCCTGATTGGTTGATAGTAACCACTTACACTCTGTACAATTAGAGAAAATGTCAGTGGTTTTCTAGTCTGTTTTTACATAATTGTATGTAAATGCTATTTTCTTTTGTTTTGTTTTTTTTAAATAACTGCAGCTCTACCTGTGGCTGTGGCACTTACAGTTCCTGCCGTAGGCGTCTGATTTTGGCCTTGGCGTCGGCCAGCTCCACAGAAAGGTGCTGTCGGCTTTCCGTTCTTCGGATGCTCGGCGAGTCTCCGGGAGACTGGGATGTACAAGAGGCCAGCGGGGAAAGCTGCACACAGTCCCTCTCCTGGGTTAACTCCACAATAGTCTGGATGGAAGCAGACAAAAATAAAGTTTTTTGAAGTTTTGCAGAGATGAAACAACAGTTAAATGTTTGATGCTCACTGTGGTGCAAAAACAGGACTCAAATAAACGTAACAGTAAAGAGAAGCTCTACAAACCACGACCAGCATCCACAAACGCAGGGATAAAAGGTACACAGAAACCCACACACTGCTTATTCCAATCTGGTGCCCTCGACAGGAAATAGGATTTTAATTGAGAGCGGCTGTGGAGCTCAGTGATAATCTGGAGGCTATTAGAATCCTCCGCATACACACATCATGTCACCGCACACAATCACACAAAACTAATTCTACTTTTATCAGTAATGAGGATCTTCACCTCATGGGTTTGAAATTCCTTAAATGACGCATATAGTCGAAGTTTAGCACACGCACAAACACAAACCCCTCCATCCATGACAGTAACAGTTTCAACCCTTCCTTCCTGTAGCAGCTCTTTTGTGGTCAAAGGAAAAAAAATCCACATAACTTTACCAGAACTGCCTTTGATTTTCATCAAATGCACAAAAGTAAAAAAAAGAAAAGTTAACTTAAAAGAAGAAAAAAAAGTCCCATGAAGTCATTTCTGTACCTCCAGCTGTGTGTCCCTTTCATCCACCAGCCGTTTCAGCTGGAAAGCCAAGTTTCTAGAGAGGTTGTCCAAATCTTCAGCAGGAACTTCCCCGTTTTCCAACCACTGCAGGTCCATCACATTCTCCTGGTTGTGAGTCACCTAAAAAGGTCAATGTGATTAAATCTTTAATCAAATTCTGACAACAGTTAACCAAATCATTGATAAAGAGAGAGAGAAAAGGAGCACCTCTTGGATGTGGGATGCTATGGCAGCTTTGGTCTCAAAATCCAGAGTCTGGATCCGCTCAATGTACTCTTCCTTCTTCTCACACTGTTGGCAGAAGACAAATGTATCTTTAAATACGATTGACTAAATTGATGAAAGAATTCTAGGATGAAAGCACAATGAGAGGGTTTCCAGGAAGCAGGAAGATAATCACATCTTTGAATGAAAGCTAATCTATAGATCAGGTGAAAACTTCTCAGAAAATGAGATTCCATCAGAACAGGAAATCCAGTTGGGATGTCGACCATCGTTTACTGTGTGAGGATCAATGCAGACGGGTAGGTGTCTGTTGGCTTAATGTAGAACAAATAGAAATTGGAATTAACTGCCAGTTAACGGTTCTGTACCAAAACTACCTTCATTTTCTACACTGTAAACTTGTACAGTTATGGTTGAAGGGGCTTATATCATGCAAAAATCAACTTTTTTGAGCTTTTAATTGTATTATAATGTAAATTATTCTATGTAAAACTACCCCAACAAACCACATTCACTCATTCCTCTAAAATCCTGCTCTCTGAGCACCAGCCCCTCCCAAATCCCAGAGAACGTGGTATGAACGTGGAGGAACAGCCCCTTCCAGGAAGAATCTGTGCTGCTAGCCCCGCCCCCAGGCTAAAACAACCCCACTTTCTCCATGGAGCTATCGTTGATCGGCAAAATGCTTTTGTTTTAGCATCGGCTCTAAGAAGAAGTGGTTTCTCTAGAATAGATATCCTAATCCAGGCCTCGAGGGCCGGTGTCCTACATGTTATCCAGCTAACCTGCCATTGAAGCTCCTTACTGCAAAAGACACCTGATCCAGGTAATCAATAACAGATAAGGCAGAGTTTCTGGAAAACCAGCAGGAAGCCGGCCCTAGAGGGCTGGGTTTAGACGCCCCAGCTCTAGTACCTGATCTGGAGAGACAACAACGACCCGCTGCTGAGACGGGTTCTAGGTTGATGTCATGAAATGGGCGGCACCCACAAGGAGCGAAAGGTGGAGCCTCACAGATCAAAGCGTCTTAGGAAAAGGAGTTTGTAAAAATAACTCGTTTAATTAAAAAAAAAAAAAATCGCTCTTTATTGTACCAAAGGTAATATATTATCGTTTCTATGGATATAATTTACTCAAAAAAATGTTTGATATAGGCCCTCTGAGGCCAAAACAAACACAAATCTTCATAAAAATAGAGGCTGGACTAAATAAAGCATTACTTCAGAATAATTCGTTTTAAAAACTACCAAAGTATTTTGCTCAGTTTGTACATTTAGTCAATTATAAGTCCTGTTTATTCACAAAAATAATACGAGTACAAGCGTTTTTAAGAGGGCAGTCAGATGTCAAGATGACCTAAACAATAATGTATAGCGAAGCAAATAAAACATACAAAAGTGAGATCTTACCTGTACAGCACAGCCAAGAAGCAGCAGCAGAAGTTTTCCCATCTCCTCCAGACCTTGTTCTAAACAAAAAAAGAAGTAAAGAAGTAATCTATTTTAGAGTAACAAAAACTACTTTAGTATTAAACCAGAACTAAATTAGAAAATATAGAAAAGATCTGCTGTTTTGAATAAAAAAGCATTTATCATCTGTAGATGTTTTTATTTATTTGACTTTTATAATACAAGTTTACTGCAGTGTGTAATAATCCTATTTTTCTTTTATCTATGAAACAGGATAGATTTTTCCTAAAACTTTAACTCCTCCCAAAGGTAATCTAGAAAAGTGGAAACAAAGCAGATCAATACATTCATGGATAATGGGTAAAGTGCCAGCTTTTCTCACCCAGACAAGATCATAGATTACATCCGATGTGTTTTTTTGTTAACAACACATTCTGGGTTCTTGAAATGTTGTGTCAGATTTCTTCTAGTTGTTATTTGAAGTGTTGTGGGCGGACAAAGTGAGGTTTTAGGTTTCTTTTGATGTTGTGACATCTCGCCATGAAACCCATTAGACAGCTGTTTGGTCTGCATGACAGACTGGAGCTCATCTGGGGGAGTTGAGAATGAACACCAGCAAGACAGGTGGTGTGTGTGTGCACATGTGTGGGTGTGTGTGTCTGTGCACGTGTGAGTGTCAGACTATGAAGTGTGGCGTATGCACTCCTCGTGTGTGTGTGTGCGTTCGATCTGGATTCTCTCTAAATCCGGGTGCGAGAACGGTAACCATGGTAACAATCGGGCCCAGGGGTTACCAGGTGGGAACACAGGTCAGCTCTAATGAATTAATAACAGCCTTTTGTGTAAGTGTAGGTGGCTCGTTCACCTCAGGTCAGAAAGGGACGCACAAAAAGCAACAGTAAATCAAAAATGTCATGCTCTTTATCTGGTTATTTTGTTCTTGAAATCCTGTTGTGTTTTACTTTATCTTGTGGACAATATTATAAGCCATAATTGTGTTTTTTTCCCCACAATTCCATGCATCTTCCCCCTTATTTTAACAACTAAATGAACTTCTATTATTTCAGTTTCTGCCAACAAGGCAAAAAGATAAAACACATCATTAATCACTAGTAGCACCTCTGTTCATATCTTTCCATTGAATGAAACTCACATTAAAATGAGCAGATTTAGGTCTGGTGACAGTCAGGGCTTAAAAACACTCCATTAAAGCCACATGAACCTACTCTACTCAGAATGGAAATTTAGCTGAGCAAATCCAGTGCTGGAGATAAGGAAGCTCACAGGACGCATAAATTATAGCGTAAAAACGGAAAAGGAAAATGTAAGGAGAGACGAGGATGAAAAAACAGACAAAAGAGGAAAAGCAGTGAAAGAAGAAAAGCATTTTGAATCAGCGTGAGGCAGAAGCTAGATTTAGACCACCTAAAAACTTGACTTTACATGTATAATTTCCTTCAACTTCCTTCCTTTAACATCATCACTAACAGTTTCTTTTTTTTTTAAACCACACCAACAACTATAGGTTTCCGTTTTCACACCATTTCCTCCTATTTTATCCTGTTTGCAGGGAACAAGGTCAGTAGGACAGAACAACTGTTTGAACTGCAATCTCATTGTTACCAGATAACAAGAAAATGCAGCTTTTTCCTTTAAAACACCATCAACAATTACAGAAATCGCCTTGATTCAAATGAAATCTGTCATACAACAAAAATGATGACACACACTCATAAACCAAAAACAAAGATTTGAATATTTTATAGACGACTGTAGTTTATAATCTAGCAGATAAGATCCTGATTGGTGGCTCCTATTAGCAATTAAATATGAATATCACATATTTTTGATCACATGAAAAGACTTCAACCTACTAAGTGTAATTCAGTGAAGTTGTGTATTTTTGATGTATTTTTTCCACATTTAAAATCATATCGAGCACGTTGAGGAACATCATGACAGCTGACGGTGGGGAGAACTGAACAGAGAAACTCCCCGTTTGTGCGTTCTGACATGTGCACACAAACACGGTGACTAAACACCACTTGCATCCACAGGAGGCGGGGCTTCTGTCCATCTCACTGTGCGTGTTTAAGCACAGCAGACTGGGCTAGCTTAGAGCCCGGGGGGTGGGGGGTATTACAGTGCATACCCACTGTGCACGGCTGTGAAGACGCCCTCCCCCCATTCGCCAACTGAACACACGCGTGCACTTACAAGCACGGTGCCCCCCTTCTTCCCGATGGGAGCATAATAAAAGCCACATGTCCGATGACTCTCAGCTGGCAGCTTCTGAGCCACACTCTTCCTGACTGCTGGTCTGACAGGCTGGCTGGCTGGCTGATTCTCTAACAAGCTGGAGGGTAAAGGGCAAAGGAGTCCTAGAGTCTAATGCTTTCTGGCCAAACACCTGCCTGGAGTAGCTGTGGAATTACTGGTTCAGTTATTTATTTTTAGTCAAATAAAATAAATTAAGTAAAAGCACTATTCTTCTATGAAAAGGAGGTGTGTCTGTTGGTCCGGATCGAGTCCTGAACCTTGCGTTTGGTCTTTATTCAGACTGCCGTCAAGCGAATGTTTCTGTTTGAACCACAGACTGTAAACAAAAGCACATGACTAAAGATCTCTTCACTCATTGGACAAAAATTACAAGGGCGGGGCAAAGCAATGAGGGACATAATATTGGAAGTCCTATGCTTTGCAATCCTTGTCGGGATAGTTCACTTATTCAAATTCTATATTTCGCTCAGTCCAATTGGAAACAAACCAAGAACACCTCAAAAAATGGGTTCAAGAGCAGTTCCTGGTCCCGGACCAGGGTCCGAAAAATTTATTCTGGAGTATCTGGTTCAAATTAAGTGAACCAAATGTGTAAAGTCTGAAAACACCCAAAGCCAAATTTCCACTGAGTGGTACGGTCCAGTTAATTCTGGCAACCGTTTCCACTCCGTTAACCCTCGCTTCCACGGCACATGCGCGGTATAGACAGCTAGCGCGTCGTAGTCCGAAGACTAGAAAAGCAAAAACAATGGAAGTTATCCAGCTGCTCGTCTTTTTATCGTTTTACTTCTGGTATATCGTGTATAACAGGAATTTGATGTCGTCTGAAAGAAGATTGTGGGTACAAATGCTTACAAACGTTGGAAACGTTAGCCTAAATGAGTGCTATATTGCACCTTCTGATGCCGTCATCACTTCCTACCAATCAATGGGTGGTTACACAGGCTCCGCCCCAACTGTTTGGTTCCACTTTTTAATGGAATTACAACCAATCTAGTCCCCGAGAGGTCCGGTTCAGTACTGTTTAATGGTCAGTTTTACAATGGAAACGCTCAGAATACTGTGGCTTACGAGGCTTAAAATACCAGAGTCATAAAAAACAGCTGAAGATGATGATGAGTACACACAATTGTGAACACACTCATGAATTATCATTTTGTCTACCCATCAGATGACAACCAAAAGTGCTGAAAGGATGACAAAGAGTGCCATTGGTTCAGGGAAGGGCTGACATCCATCAACAACATGTGTGACTCTGTTCACTTTTAGGAGTTGATGATTGGATGTGTACAGAATATTCCCTCCAGAGTGGACACCCTGAAGCGCGTTTTCATCACACGGCTCCCCCTTTAAACCAACAACGCTTTTATTAACAGCAGCTCAGTTGTGCTTTTCAGTAACCACCTGCTGCCAGTTCTGTTCTCTTCTGTGGCTACATCCAGGAATATCAAGTAGCATCTGGGGCTACTCGGGTCAAGCTGTTCAGAAGTGTTTTAATGACACTTTAACTCTTCATACTGCACCATGCTGCTCAGACGGATCGGATAGCACGCTCGGGTTCAGCGGGTCACTTTTTGTGATACATTTTCACACCCTTCCTTCTTGCTTAGTGTAAATGACATACAGTTTGAAGGAGTCGAAATTTTAAATATTTTTTTTATCAAAACTATAACTACCGGCTATGGCTTTCAATAAAACTCTCAACAAATAAAAGAGAAAATATTTAATTTCTAAGTTTTCTAAGTTATAGTGACCAAGAAAACTTAAAAGCATACACCAAGCGTTTGCGTTTTAAGCGTTGGTTTGGAGGGCTAAATGGAAACGTCTACAGCTCTGTTCAGTGAGAACTTCTGCAGGATTGTGGTTGTAACATTTCCAACAGCCACTCACCAGAGAGAGGGTTTCGCCCCAGCACCAGCACGTTTGGCAAAGGCATCATCACCAGCTGCTGGAGGCTCTCCTGCCACACAAACAGATGACATCAGTTAGAAAAGAGAACCCATAAATATTTCAAACCAAGAAAAAAACGAATCATCAACATTTACTTAAGCATGAACCGACCCAAATAAAGCATTTCATTCAACAGGAGTACTAGATTTTATTGGTAGATTAAAAGAAACATACAGTTAAAAACAAAACACAAAGTAATTTACTCACCATATCTTTTC
>NC_050526.1:1234591-1234884 GCF_002922805.2 Oryzias melastigma
AAAGAGAACCCATAAATATTTCAAACCAAGAAAAAAACGAATCATCAACATTTACTTAAGCATGAACCGACCCGAATAAAGCACTTCATTCAACAGGAGTTCTGGATTTTATTGGTAGATTAAAAGAAACAAAAAACATACAGTAAAAAACAAAACACAAAGTAATTTACTCACCATATCTTTTCAATTATGTAATCATTAGTAGTAAATAACTTCTACGTTCTGTTAACATGTGGAAATGATGAATACATCCCATAATGACGGCACTGTGCTCCAAGCATCAATGCACGTTT